>NC_045456.1:23164063-23267611 GCF_002776525.5 Piliocolobus tephrosceles | reverse complement strand
CCAGGCTGGAGTGCAGTGGCCGGATCTCAGCTCACGGCAAGCTCCGCCTCCCGGGTTCACGCCATTCTCCTGCCTCAGCCTCCCGAGTAGCTGGGACTACAGGCGCCCGCCACCTCGCCCGGCTAGTTTTTTGTATTTTTTTTTTAGTAGAGACGGGGTTTCACCGTGTTAGCCAGGATGATCTTGATCTCCTGACCTCGTGATCCACCCGTCTCGGCCTCCCGGATTCCTTATTTAGAGGATGGTTGTTAACCTTTGGAGGATTTAAAATCCTCACTGGTAGGTTTTTGTTTATTCTTGGCATCTGCCTCATCCTCCCTTGCCTTTTACTCCTGTATATTAGGAGTATTCAGTCAACTATAGAGGCAATAGTCATCTGACACACTACCGCACAGTTGACGGCATTAACCAAATATCAGCCACTGCCAGTAGACGAAAAAGTCCAGCTACACAAATAGGTGACAAACAATGCTGCTTTCTATTAACACCTTTGTTATAAAAAGCACCAAAGTGGGAAATGGAACAGGAATTAAAAGAAATTTAAAAATGTGTAAGCAAAAACTCAGTTGTATGCAAGCAAAAAAAATTCCCCCAGAGGAAGAGAAAGAGCTGAGTTTTTTAAAAACTGACTGCCTGTTTTTCTGTGGCTAGTGAGCCTCATCTCTCCCTTTCCCAGACATTGTGAAGACTCTGTTTCTCTAGCTGTGCAGCTACAAGGTCACTAAACAGATAATCTCAGCAGGTAAAACATGTTGTTCCTTGAAAAGTAAAAAATAATGTTAACACGTGTCTTAACTGAATAACTGTCTTTGTTTCTTGCTTCTGTAATATGCTTCCCCCTGCACAACTATTCCCCTGCTCCACGAAATGCTTAAAAGGTAGCTTGACTCTTTGTTCCAGGCTCAGTCCTTTGGATGTTAATCTGACTGGGTCGGTGCACCTAAATAAACAATTTCTCCTCAATCCCTCAGTCTCTCTGATTCCTTAATTATCCCGCTGCACCCCAGGATACTGCCCACTGCCTTGGACATGTGAAAGTATTTTTTGTGTAATGCCAAACTGGTCTTTGTTGAAAGACAATAATCAATAGGAGACAAGTTTCTAGATTTGCAGAAACTGTAGGAAAAAAAGAAGGAAAGCCTCACGACTGCCTGCCTGCTTTCCAGGGAAGAGAAGTGAGCAAAGGCAGAGAAGAACGTGGAGGCCTCAGGAAGTGTCTCCTGCATAGGCAGCAGCACTGCATAACCACCACCAGCACTGGGGCTTACAGGAGGAAGGAGTCTGTGCAGTTCTGGCCCCAAAGGTGACCAGGCCTATATAGGACAATGTATCTCAGAGGTCTTGGGCACATGACAGCCGAGGCAGGTAGATGAAGCATGCATCCCTGCTTCCCAGTGTGGGTCTACTCTGGCAGGGCAAAGTCCTAAGGGGCTCCGAGTGAAGTCCCTGAGCACATGGTAAACAATCAATCCAAAAAAGGGTTAAGAAGGGCGGCTGGGCGAGGTGGCTCATGCCTGTAATCCCAGCACTTTGGGAAGCTGAGGTGGGTGGATCATTCAAGGTCAGGAGTTTGAAAACAACCTGGCCAACACGGTGAAACCCTATCTCTACTAAAAATTGGGAAAAAAAAAAAATTAGCTACGCGTGGTGGTGTGTACGGGTAATCCCAGCCATTAGGGAAGCTGAGCCAGGAGAATTGCTTGAATCTGGGAGGCGGAAGTTGCAGTGAGGCGAGATCACGCCACTGCACTCCAGCCTGGGTGACAGAGAGAGGCTCCACTTCAAAAAAAACAAACAAATAACAAAAAGGGGTAAGGCAAGCAACAGAGTTCCGACTGTTAGAAGAAAGACACCAAGAAACTCCCAGACACCAGCACCTACCAGTTTTAAGATTATCGTGTAAGGAGCAAGAGCTTTTCACATTGTAACAGCCCCTGCATTAAATCATCATCATTAAAAAAGCCAAATTAGGGTAAGTATTCTAGTTTATAAAACATGAAGTATGATTCTCTAATTATCCAAACAAGTAACTTACATGGGATGATACGCTTTACAACAAGAGAAGAACAATGAAAGGTGTTAACATCCACCAACATGCCTGTCAAACAACGTGCATCACAGAAACCCATCTTCAGAATTCTCATCAGGAAACAGATGCCCTCTGCTACTCACATTCAGACTGGAGAATACCTGTGGTCATATACACCCCTCCTTATTGAATTTACACACTTTGTGAACAAGTGTTCACTAAGCATATTCAGTCCCACACGAATGGGGGAAAGAGGTAGAGGTCAGATGAGACCCATGAGGGTATAACTCTGCCTCTGCCTCTGCCTCTGCTACAGGCCAGTCACTTGGTGACCACAGTCCAGCAGACTGCACTGTCAGGCTATGACCTCTTCAAAGGGCTCAGACCATATATAATTCTATCGTCAATGTAGTGTGTCTGAGGTCATTTAAGTAAAAGTGCTTTACAAACCATGCAACCAGCCAGCATGACTGTCCAGGCCCACAGAAGGTGACAGGAAGGAATCAGTGAGCAGGACCCAGGCAGGCATCACCAGAACTGGTAAAGTGGACATCACCTCCCAGCAGCGGGTGCATCCAGGTGACGGGCAGTCTGCTCCCACCCATCTCCTCTTTCCCCTGGAGCCCTCAAACTCATCAAATGCATTTAGGCCATTGACCAGGGCAGGGCGGCGGCCCAAGCAAAGTTAAAAGATTTAGAAACTCCTTGAGCCTCTAACTGCATCTTAAACTAGACAGCCAGGCACCCAAAGTCTAGAAATAATTTTGTTTTTCTTTTGAAACAGTGTCCTGTTCTGTTGCCCAGGCTGGAGGGCAATGGTGAGATTTCAGATCACTGCAACCTCCAACTCCCAGGTTCAGGCAATTCTTCTGCCTCAGCCTCCTGAATAGCTGGGATCACAGGTGCATGCCACCATGCCTGGCTAATTTTTTTGTGTTTTGAATAGAGAAGGAGTTTTACTATGTTGGCCGGGCTGTTCTTGAGCTCCTGACCTCAGGTGATCCACCCGTCTCAGTCTCCCAAAGTGTGGAGATTACAGGAGTGAGCCACCATGCTTGGCCTTGAGAAATGGTGTTTGTTTTGTTTGGTTTTGGTTTTGGTTTTGAGACTGGAGTTTAGCTCTGTCACCCAGGCTGGAGTGCAATGGCACATCTCAGCTCACTGCACAGGTGTCTGCCACCACTCATGACTAATTTGTGTATATTTAGTAGAGATGGGGTTTTGCCATGTTGTCTGGACTGGTCTCAAACTCCTAACCTCAGATGATTCGCTCACTTCAGCCTCCCAAAGAGCTGGGATTATAAGTGTGAGCCACAGTGTCCAGTAGAGAGAAATGGTTTTCTGTGGCAGAGTGAAGAGAAGAGAGAACTCAAAGGGAGCCTGAAGCACCACCAGAACCACCTGCTAGGGACACCTGCTAATGGAGCACACCTCTGCCCCACCCTGCAGAGCAGACTAAGCCCATCCACAAGCCAGTACCCCACAGAGGGAAGGGCACCAGAGACAGTGAGGCCCTGCGGGTGTCCCTGCAGCAGGGCCTCAAGCTCCTCTCTACCAATTCTCCAACTCTACTGAGTGACCAAGAAGACAGTCACCATATTCTCAACACAATACCCTCACAATGCTGCCTTTTCACATTTCACTCAAATGCTTTCAAAGTCTTCAAAAATACAAACTCACTTTAGGTACAATCCATCATGTACAGTCTGTAAAGAAAACCCCATTCAGCACCATTTTCATGTCTGACGACAGAAAGCCAACGTGAGTAGCAGGGAGACCACGCAAGAGCCTGCCTGCCTCACCCCTGCTGCTGCACCGTCAGAGGTGGGGAGGCCGGGAATCAAGCCAGACACAAGCGGCTCGCCAAGAGCTCCATTTCTGACCATTCCCTCCTTAGGCAACCCCATGGTCCCCACTCTGAGGAGGTCACCACACGGATGCTGAACTTACTGCATAGCAGAAGGTATTGCAGAATTCCCTGGCTCAAGCTGTCTTCCCACTCAGCCTACCAGGTAGCTGGGACCACGGGTGTATGCCGCCATGCCTGCCAACTGGGTCAAATTTGTCTGTGAGAGAAGCAACGGGGATGCTAGAGTTTCTCCTGTTTCTCAGATTTTTGTTTTTAAGTCAAGTCATTATAGATTAAGAAAATATAATACCAGCTTCCAAAGAACAATTTATCTACTTTTAATGTAGGTTTAAAACAAAATGGAAATCCAAACTTCAAGTTTTCCATTAACATAATGACTCAGTAAAAAAGACTCCATGTTAAAAATCATAGTCATTTTTTTTTGTAAGCTTGATTATTAAAACATACTAATCGTCCCTTCTGAGGGCAGCGCAACCAATGTTACTTGTGTGTCCAGGGACCGTCCACACTGCCCTGCTGCCCCAAGGAGACGCTGGAAACCTAGCCACTAGCTCCGTAGCAAGAGGCCCTCTTTTCCCAGCAGGGACAGCAGAGGATAGAGAGCCCGGCACACAACATGAAGCTGTGGGGGCACAGGGGGCTTTTCCACGGAAGAATGGCAGCGGCCCGCAGTGACTTCGCATCCTGAAAGATGCCCTTGGGGAGCAGTGTTTCCAAAAGCAGCCTGCAGGGCACAAGTCAAGCCAGAATCACAAATCTTCTCTCATTCAGGAAACTGATTCTCTTACCTTCTGCTAGGTGGAAAAGCAGACACGCTCATAAGCTATTGAAGTTTTTTATTAAAGAAAACCATTGACTGATAAGATTTCATCAATCCAAAATAGCACTGTAGAATCCTTTCAGAAAAGATGACTCGTAAACAGCATCTCCAAAAAGCAGAAGCCTGAGGAGTTAGTCCTATTACAGTCAGAGCTTCGTGCGAATGGACAGGAATGTGCCAGCAAGGCACCTTCCCAGTTCCCTACACCACAACTACCAGGTCAAGGGCATGAAAGGCTTGGCAGTGAGGAGGGTGGCCCCACCCCAGGTGCTGTTTCCACTGGATGCTCTGGAAGCCACCTGTGGTGACAGGCTAGGGCTGCTTTCAGATGTCCTGGAAAGTACAGGAGCCACAGAAGGCCCCAATGACACGGAGGAGGTCTCTGCCCTGCCAAGAGCAGGGAGGGCAGGAGAGGTAGGTCACGTGGCCACCACTGGATTTGTCACTCAGGCTGCAGTACCATGGCACAATCTTGGCTTACTGCAACCTCCGCCTCCGGGGTTCAAGGAATTCTCCCACCTCACTCTCCCGAGTAGCTGAGATTACAGGTGCACACCACCATGCCCTGCTGATTTTTTTTTTTTTTTTTTTTAATAGAGAGAGGGTTTCACCATGTTGCCCAGGCTGGTCTCAAACTCCTGACCTAAAGTGATCTGCCTGCCTCGGCCTCCCAAAGTGCTGGGATTACAGGAGGGAGCCATTGTGCCCGGCCTAGTTTCCTCTTAGGTGGAGTAATAATGTCTACCTCAGAAAACCTTTAAGGATTAAAAGGGGATGCAGCCAGTGTGATACAAACATGCAGGAACTATTCCAGCTGGGTCTATTGTCCTTCATTCTGGAATCTGGCAGAGTTCTGCATAGTATCTCACACTAAATAGGTTCTAAATATTTAACGAATAGGAGGAGACATGTCAGACAATGTGAATAATCATTCTTCCTCTACATGAGGAAGATGTATCAAAAAACAAAAGCCAAAAAAATGAAAGTGCTTGTAATAAAGATTAATTTAATTTTGAGGGCTACGAATAAGTAAAGCTCAAACCACTATGTGTCAAAAATGAAAGTGGGTTCCTAGACTCCAGCGTTTGCTGACTGGAACACAGCAGAGTCTGCAGCTCACAGGGTGCCCCTCCCACCTCCCAGTCCTGTTGGAGACTTCACCCTTCACAGCCCAGGTTCCAGGCAGGCTCCCCAGGCCACTTGGCTGCTGTGAGCCCAATGTCCTCCTGAGGTCAATGGGCTGGCAGCAGGAGCCTCTGACCTGCTTCTCTCCAAAACATGGGCATGTTCTGGGACTGCAGTTCCACAGTCATCTCCAAGTCCCTGGAAAGCAGATGTTTTCCTCTCCTCCACACCTGCCACACTGCTTTCAGTCATCAGGAAACTTCTCATTAGAAAAACAGCTCCTGGGCCAGGCATAGTGACTCCAGCCCCTAATCCCAGCACTCTGGGAAAAAGGCGTCCCCACAGTGCAGGACTGGGTTCTTACATAACAGCTTGCTATCAGGGTTCCTTCTACAACAATGCTGCTCCCAAGATTATGGAGCTGAAAACAGTCCAGTCTATTCTTCTGGCAGTATGCAGTCCTTCCCTGGTGCTCAGCCAG
Organism: Piliocolobus tephrosceles; assembly: GCF_002776525.5. Classification (NCBI taxonomy): domain Eukaryota; kingdom Metazoa; phylum Chordata; class Mammalia; order Primates; family Cercopithecidae; genus Piliocolobus; species Piliocolobus tephrosceles. The sequence goes on along the minus strand of NC_045456.1, from coordinate 23,261,286 downwards.
TTTACTTGCTTGCATAATTCTTTCTGTTAAGACGCTGCCTTAAAATTGACCAAGCATCTCACGTTTTAGACCAGGAGTCTCTTGGATCATTTTAGTGGTGGTATTGCCTAGTCTTGGTCCTCTTTAATCTTGTCCTGTGGTTAAGCCTGGTCACTTGCTTAGGAGAGGGCAGGATGGAGGGATGTATAGCAGGAGCATGACGGAGATGGAGCAGAGAAACTACTCTGTATGATACCACAATGGTGGGTCCATGTCAGGATACGCTCGTCCAACCACAGACTGCACAGCACCGGGTGGACCCTGAGGTCATGTGGCCTGTGGGTGATGATGCTGTGTCCAAGGGGATCACGACTACAACAAACGACCACGCTTGTAGGGATGCTGAGCCCAGGGATGCAGGGGAACCCTCTGTACTTTATGCTCAATTTTGCTGTGAACCTAAAGCTAATATAAAAAATAAAGTCAGCCGGGCGCGGTGGCTCAAGCCTGTAATCCCAGCACTTTGGGAGGCCAAGACGGGCGGATCACAAGGTCAGGAGATCCAGACCATCCTGGCTAACACGGTGAAACCCCATCTCTACTAAAAAAAAAACAAAAAACCAAAAAACTAGCTGGGCGAGGTGGCGGCGCCTGTAGTCCCAGCTACTCAGGAGGCTGAGGCAGGAGAATGGCATGAACCCGGGAGGCGGAGCTTGCAGTGAGCTGAGATCCGGCCACTGCACTCCAGCCTGGGTGACACAGCAAGATTCCGACTCAGAAAAAAAAATAAAATAAAATAAAGTCTACTATTTTAAAAGTTACCGTACTGTCAGAAAGACAAAATGTCCCGCAACACAGGGCTTGGATTCACACAGCACAGTCTGCTCCCAGAGCACAGGGAGGTCCAGTGCACCAGGACCAAGAAGTCAAGTGACACAACAGAGGGCAGCCTCTGTCCCAGGTCTCCCTGTGCTGGAGGCTGGTCATCTGACAGGAACCTCTGCAGCCACCAAGACCAGCTGCACACACCTATGACACCTGATGCCCTCTACCCTCTACAGATGCCCTCTCATAGGCTCCGCCCCCCTCAGGTTCACAAACACTTCCCCTTCTGCCCTGGTGCTGTCTGGCATGGCGCCCAAGACCAAGATGGAAAGGGAGGCCCTGCATGCATGTGAACAAATCCACAACACAGTGGTCCTCAAGTTTCCTCAGTATTGTACATTTCTCTCTTTCCTCCCCTCCTTCCCGCTCCCCAGACGAAGTCTTGCTCTGTCGCCCAGGTTGAAGTGCTATGGCACAATCTCAACTCACTGCAACCCCCACTTCCTGAGTTCAAGCAATTCTTCTGCCTCAGCCTCCCAATTAGCTAGGATTACAGATGACCACCACCACACCTGGCTACCGTTTGTATTTTTAGTAGAGATGGGGTTTTGCCACGTTAGCCAGGGTGGTCTCGAATTCCTGACCTCATGATTCACCACTTTGGCCTCCCAAAGTGCTGGGATTACAGCGTGAGCCACTATACTTGGCATTAAATTTCTCACTTGATTATGCAGCCACTAAATATCACATTGGGAAAATGGGAAATTAATGCTAAGCTTTAAAATGCAGAACGTGAAACTTTATATACAGTGTAATCCTCATTTCATAAAAAGTACATGATATTTTCAACATTTTAGATTTAGATGTTTTATCTTGGGTGGTAGGATGACACACAATTTGTACATTCTTCTCTATACTTTATTTGCTAGTGTTATGAGTCCCCCAAAAACGATATGTTGAAGTCCTAGCCCCACAACAACACAGACTATGGCCTTCCTGGGAAACAGGGTCTTTACCAATGATCAAGGTGAGATCACTACAATAAGGTAGGCCCTCACCCCACAGGACTAGTTTCCTTCTAGAAAGGGCAAGTGTGGACACCGAGATGTGCACATAGGGAGAACGCCCTGTGAAGGTGGAGACAGATCGTGGTGCTGCACCCACAAGCCTGGGCACACAAGAGACTGCCCCCATCCCCTAGAACCTGGAGAGAGGCCTGGAGCAGATGCCCCCGACCACAGCATCCCAGAAGAAGCCAGCCCTGCAGACAACTTGGGTCTCAGAGCCTTAGGAGAACAAATCCTTGCTGTTGAAGTTCCTGGTCTGTGGTGATTTCTCACAGCAGCCTCAAGAGACTCCCACATCAAGTTTCGCTCTGTGTCCATGGACCTCTTTAATAACGGAAACCCTGATTTTTCCATAAGGCATTGAATCTGTGTAACTTTTAGAGTAAAGATGAGGAGACCTACAGTTTACTGCATGAAAGCACAGCCCTTCCAACAAAGGCAGGTGAAATGTGGAGCCAGTTATGTATGGGTGCCTACACTTTACTTATACCAGTACTTTGCAGAAAGGATGAGGCTTGTCTCAGTGATATTAATGTATAGTTAACATGAACTCCCAATCTTAGCAAGCCACAATAAGGTGTCTGGGATTGAGTGCTTATTTAAATTGGTAGGCACATCCATTTAAATTTAGGTAGTGGCTCAGCCTGTACCTAACACATGAGGAAGCCGAGGGGGGAAGATCGTTTGACTCCAGGACTTCAAGAGCACAGTGGGAATGATAGGGAGACCTGGTCTCTAGATAGACATTTAAAAATTGTATGGGTATGGTTGCGCACACCTACTCAGGAGGCTGAGGTGGGACAACTGATTGGGCCTGGGAGTTTAAGCCTTGGGTGAGCTGTGAGGGGGGCAGCACTGTGGGGTGAGGTGAAGGGGGTGATTCCGTGAGAGGAGGTGCGGAGGTGGTTCTGCACAGTGAGTAGAGGGGGACGGGCTCTGCCAGTTGCGATAGGGGAGGTCTTTGGGCTGAGGTGAGGGGGCAACTCTGTGGCATGAGGGAGGGTAAGGGCTCTGCGGAATGAGGTGGGCGGGGACGGCACTGCGGGAGGAGGTAGGGTGGGAGACACTGCGGGCTGAGGTAGTGCAGGGGTCTACAGACAATTCAGGCTCTCCCGGGGGACAGAACCCAATCAGGGCCAGCACTGTGCCACTCCCAAAAAAGCACAGCACCCTAGCCTTCCAATGGGGCCCTCCTTTCAGCCTGGGCTCCAGCTCTGGAGTGAGGTCAGTTACCTCGGCCCCCCCACCATCAAACACTAGGCTCCACGTAGGCACTGCCTTAGAAGGTACCCAACACTACCAAGGTCACTCAGCTGTGTGGTGGCGGGTGACCTTGAACGCTGCTGTCATCACTGCACACAGACACGTCATCAACCATTCAGTATGAGGTGCCCTCGCACTTTCAGGTAAAACACTGCTGAGAAACTTCCTGTTGGCAGAGGGACTCTGTACTCCCTAGGGCCTGATCTGCTACCTCTCTTCTGCTTTACGGACACTTACAGGAAGCATTTAATGTGTACTAACTCACACCAGTCACAAAGATGTTGTGAACAATCTTGTGTGGCCTGCTCCCCACTCCTGACTGGCCCCAGCACCACGCGTGGAAGAACATGGAGAAGCTCATCTATCCGGATCTCCTCTGAGGACACAAGTCTCCTGGAGGATCTGCTATGGTAGGGAGCAGCAGAGTGCACACAGAGGGGAGCAGGTTTTTCCAGATGTCCATGCTGGAGCGTCAGCTGGGAGAACATACTTCACAGATGTGTGGATGTGCGTGTTTCCGCCTGAACCCAGGCAGGCCCAACAGGGGCTGCTCCCCAGCCCCACCTCGCTACCCCTGCTCAGGGTCCTTGCTGCTCTCAGTCACCTGTGGACACGACAGGGACCACCCCACTCGCCCTGCGTGGCCCAGGCCATCTAAGACCCCCGCCCTGACTTGATTGGTACCAGAGCCAGTAGCTGGGCTGACAGTTCTCCATGGTCAGGGTGTTTTGTGGCCCCTGTGAGGCCCTAAAGCAGCCTGGAGCTCTAGGGACTGGTGTTGCTGAGCCACACTTGTTTGTCCTCCTACAACCAGGCTCCCACTCCCCAAGAGCCACTGGTCCTGGCCTGGTGTGTTGCCCACCTTCCCCACCCCACAACCTCAGCCTCAGTCGCTCCATATGTGCTTGGTCATCAATGGCCCTGCATTTCTGTGATAGGCAGCTCCCTTCTCCCTGGCCTCAGGCTTCGGCAGGCATTGCTGCTCCCAGCAGCAGGGGCCACTTTGAGTCTTCCCTAGAGCCCAGCTTTGCGACTGTCACAATACCCCCTGCACGTGCCTGGCCACATGGACCTGCCCCTGAATGGCCCCTCTGTGTGGCTACAACACCCATAGGCCTCTTCAGGGAGTAGAGCATGAGTCGTGGTCCCAGCATCCTGCTCCCCGGGGACCCCACAAGACTAACTGGGTGGGCATGCAACTGCTAGGCTGGGGCCCAGCTGGAAAGCAGGGGGTTGAACCCAGCCTCTGCCCCTGGGGGAACCTTAGTCTGTAGAGCACTGCCTGGTGTGGAACGGGCAGTTCCCCAATAGCTTCAGGCCCTGACACAGGTGCCCAAGTAGACTGCACTGACTCTGAGGCCCCTGGACCTTCTTTCCCAATGGGCTTGGGTCTCAGACCCCAGGCACTCAACTAGGCTGACTGCCCTCATTTTACAGATGGGGAAACTGAGACTTGGAAATGGGAAGCGGTCAGCCAAGCAATTCAATGGCCCTAGAACGGCTTTGCCACCCTTTCCACCCACAGGACCAGCCTGCACACCTGAGAAAAGGAGGACTGTGACTAAGTCCACCTGTAGGAATTGAGTCTGAGCAAGGGGGGACCAGAACCAGAGGACAATGTCTAGGACAACCTGGGGTCCCAGGGGCTGAGTAGGAAGAGGAGGAGGTGATGGCTCTGCCTCAGAGGGTCTGAGTGCACCCCCACCCCACAGATAAGCCTGCCTTTGCTGTCCACACTATGTGAGCACTGGGGGACTAGCCCAGAGTGGGTCAGCACCCTACACCTGTAGACCTTGTAGTCCTTTCTGGTCCCACATTTTCTGAGAGGGCAAGGCTTGGTTACCTACCCTCTTGCAAGATCCAGAGACATTTCCCCAGACTCCTCAGTTCATCACCACCAGCTCCAGAACTGGAGCTCATCAGAGCCATAGAAAACCTCAGGCCCAGGGAGGGGACAGCATTTGTTCCCATAGGTGCTGGGTGGGGCAGGAAAGGTACAAGCAGGAGGTCATCTGGGATGTCTTTTTATTTTTCCCTAGGATCAGAAATGTCAGCAGCCCCCAGAAACTCAGCTCCTTGGTCTTGGAGGGGACCATCGAACAGAGCCACCTCTCCTGAGCACCACCACCAAAGTAGGTCAAGCTGCCAAGACTATCAACCTATCCCTTCTCCAAGACTCATACACAAAAGGCCAATCCCACATGCCAGCCACAGGAAGACCAGTCCTAGACCCAGCTTTTGTCTGCTATTCTGCTGTTATCTGGTGCTCAGAAAACTCCTGTGATATAAGGGTTGGAGGTTGGATTGGTGGATTGAATGTTGGGGAGATGGAGGGTGGGCTTTGCCTCGGCTGCTGCCGGCCCGTGTCTCTCTCCACCCTCTGCTCATTGACAGCGCCCAGTCCCTAAACTGCCCCATAGAGAAGAGATCTGTCTGCCTGCCTGTCTGTCAGCCTGCCTGCTTTCTGGGCTCAGATCTTAGGTTTCCCCAAATGGAGGCTGAAAGGAGTCACAAGGTAGAGATCTGGAGACAAAACAGGGCTCTGGGAGAGGCTTGGGCATGTTGGGGGGAGACTTATTGGGAGACATGGGGCCTGACGCCTCTTCTACCCTCCAGTAACAGTGTGAAGAAGTCCCAGCGAGACTTGCCCATTTCCAAGATTGAATAGCGGCCATCGAGTTATGACCTGACTCCCCTCTGCTGCCAGGTCCCTCCTCCATCCTGACACCATTCCCTCAACCAGCCAACATCCTTTCATCCAATCAGTGCTGCATTATTCAAGCAACACCCTATCCAACCAATACTTCTGCATCAAATCAGTGCCCCTCTACCCAACCTGTGCTCCCCCATCTAATCATTGTCTCTCCATGTCATCAACACCCCTCCATTCAATCAAAGCTACTCCATCCAAACAATAATCTCCCATCCTATCAATGGTGCTACACCCAGTTAATGTTCCTTTGTACAACCAATGCTCCTGCAACCAATACTCCTCCAATTATTCAGTGTTCCTCCATTCAATCAATGCCCCCTATTGGAACAATACTCCACCATCTAATCAATGCTCCTCCATCAAATCTATGCTCTTTCATCCTGTCAATGCTCCTATATCCAGCCAATACTCCTCAAGTCAACCAATGCCCCCTTATCCAACCAGTGCTCATTAATCCAATCAATGTCCCTCCATCCAATCAAGATTTCTCCATCCATCCACCACCACTCCATACAATCAATGCCTCTGCATCCAATCAATGCCCCTTTACCCAATCAATGTCCCTCCCATCCAATCAATTCTCCTCCATCCATCACTGCTTCTCCAACTGACCAATACCCCTCCATCCAACCAATACTCGACTATCCAATTAATGGCTCTCCATGTAAGCAGTGACCCTCCATTCAATCAATCGGTACCTCTGCATCCAATCATTGCTTCTTCATTCAACCAATACTTCCACATTCAAACCACGTCCCCGCATCCAATCAATATTCCTTTATCCATCAACTCCCTTCAATCCAACCAATACACCTTCATCCAATCAGTACTCCTATTCATTCAGTGCTCCTCCATTCAAACACTATCAATTCCCCTCCATCCAAACACTATTCCTCCAGGCAACAAAACAACTTCATCCAATCAGTGCCCCTCTATCCAATAATGCCTTGCCATACAATCAATGGCCTTCTATCAATTTCCCTCCATCCAGGCATTATGCCTCCATCTAAAAAAAAAATAATTTCACCCAGTCAATGTCTCTGCTTCCAATCAGTGCCCTTCTATTCAACCAATACTTCTTTATCTAATCAGATCATCTCCATATAACCAGTATCCTTCCACCCAACAAATACTCCTCTACTAAATCAGTGCTCCTTCATCTACCCAGTGCCCCTCCATCCACCCAGTACTCACTTATCCAATAACCACTTCTCTATGTCACCAGTTGTCCTCCATTCAATCAGTTTGCTTCTGTTCAATTAATGATCCTACATCCATATATTACTCCTTCACCCAATCAACAACCTTTCGATTCAACCAATACTTCCGATTTCAATTAACCCCCTTCAACCCACCAATATTCTTCCATCCGACCAGTACTCCTCCATCCAATGTTCCTCTATCCAACCGACACCCTTCTATCAAGCCAATATTTCTCCACTCAATTAATGCATCTCCATCCAACCAGTAATCCTCCATCCTATCAATGCTCCTGTATCCTATCAATATTCCTCCATCCAATCAATACTCCTTGAATCATTCACTCCTCCTCCATCTTGTCAATACCATTGCATCCTACCAGTGCCCCTCCATCCAACCAATACTCCTTCTTCTAATCAGTGTTGTTGCATGCAATCAGTGCTCCTTCATTGAACCAACATGGCTCTATCCAACCAGTACTACTTCATTCAATCAGTGCCCCTCCATCTAATAAATACTCCTCATATAATCAGGAACCCTCTATCCAATTAATATTTTTTCATTGATCAATGTCTTTCTATACAACCAGTGCTCCTCCATCTAATCAATCCTCCCCCATCCAACCAATACTTCGCAATTTAACCATTATCCCTCCATCCATTCAGTGCTCCTCCATTGAAACACACGGTCCCCCAACTTTACCCCATGAGCAACTTGGAGGCAGACCCACATCTGTCCTGTGTGCCATCATCTCCCTGCTGCTCTTCAGGACAGGGAAGTGTCTCACAATTCCATCCAATGAATGAAGGCGCATCTTTTCAGTGATCCCCACTTTGCAGCTGCATTGGGAAAGTGCAGAATCAAGAAGAATTTTATGATGGTTAATGTCCACATTCAAAGTTGTGATTCTTTTGAACAGTATATCTAATAGAAAGTGGACATGAAGTCCTTGCCCATGCCTATGTCCTGAATGGTACTACCTAGATTTTCTTCTAGGGTTTTTATGGTATTAGGTCTAACATTTAAGTCTCTAATCCATCTTGAATTAATCTTCGTATAAGGAGTAAGGAAAGGATCCAGTTTCAGCTTTCGACTTATGGCGAAGAATTTCATAAAGAAGGTGGTAGGTTAAGTTGGTAAAGACCACTTTTTTTGGAGGGGGGGAAATGGGAGTGGCAATATAGCAGAAGTTGATAGAGAGATACAAAGCCAACAGTCATTTGCCAAGGAAGGATTGGACTGGTTTCACAGACAGTGGGTTAATTTGAGAGTCTTGTAGAAGTAACTAGGAGCTAGTGGAAGAGGAGGGGTGATTGTATGAGGTATCCAAGGAGGCAGGAGGGATAGATAGGCAAAGAGTAATTAGGAAGGTAAAGAGGGTGCTCTGGAAGATGAGATCATTTTATCCAGTCTGAGTTAAAGGTAGGGTTAAATTTCTGTCAGAAGGAAGGAAGATAGAAAGAAGGCTGATGTGATTAGGATTTTCTACCTGGCAGGAGCTACAGTATATAGTCGTATTGCAAAGAGTATGGTTAGTATGCTGCTTAATAATATGATGAAATAGTAAAAGGATTCCATTAAAGGAGTAAGGAGTGGTGTTAAAGATAGAGAATATGTAGGTTTTTACTTATCATTTTTAAGGAGGAAGAGATTTTTCTTCAGGATCAGTGGTAGGAGCCTTTTTAGTCTGGGATGTTTCCTTCCAAAACAGGAGATGCAATTCCTTCAATGGTTCGCAGGTATATCTAAGCTGGTCTGGCTGATATTGGGACTCCTGAGTTGATGGTCCTGCAGGTTCCTCAGGGGATTCCAAAATTTAACTCCGGTGTCATGAATCCAAGATTCCACTCCTCCCACCTTAACTACAGTGCACGTAGAGAGGATTACCGAGTATGGTCCTTCCTACAAAAAGTCCATAGATGGGGAGGTAAAAGGGAAAGATTTGATCAACACTAGATCTCCTGGTTGAAACAACTCTGTTCTCTTTTCTCTGTGACATCCTTCAGGTAGGTTTTAAAGGTTTTGTAGGTTTTTTTTTCTAGGAAGTTATATCTTTGACCAAGTTGGCCGTTTCCTGATCAAGTAGGAGGTCATTTGTGAGAAAAGTTCATCCATACAGCATTTCATATGGACTGAGCCCCATTTTGTGGGGACAATTTTGGATTCTCAGCAAGGCCATGAGCAAAAAGTAGGCCATGGAAGATTAGTTTCTTGTGTTAGTTTCCTTAAGTGCCTCTTGAGTGTTTCATTTGCCTTTTTGACCTTTCCTGAGGATTGTGACCTCCAAGTGCAGTGAAGGTGATATTGTATCCATAGTGCCCTGGAAATTCTCTGAATTATTGTGGCTTTAAAAGCAGGACAATTGTCACTCTGTAAGCCCAAATCTAGAAATTATTTCATGAATTAGGACTTTAATCACTTTCTGAGCCTTCTCTGTCTTGCAGGATAAAGCTTCTATCCAATTTGTAAAGGTATCAACACAGACCAACAAGTATTGAAATCCCTTGGACTTAGGCATATGGGTGAAGTCTAACTGCCAGTCCTCTCCAGGATAGTCACATATTTTTTCTTCCCCTAAAGGGGACTTACAATGGACAAAGGGATTATTCCTTTGGCACACCTCATAGGTTTTGACTACCTGTTGGATGGTCCAGAGGATATTTGGCCCTGTAAACAGGGATTTTTCAATTTGATGAGTGTTTTCAATACCCATATGAAAAGTTTGGTGGAAGGTTTTAAGTACTTTCCATTGGCAGGCTTTGGGTATAAGTACCTTGCCTTCTTCAGTCATTAACCACCCTGAGGGGAGGAAATTTTGCTCCTGTTAAAGTTCCTATTCTGTTTCAGTTGGGGAATACTGGGATTTAATGTCTTGCAGGGAGTTTTTCCATACCAAAGGTCTTTCTGTGGGTGTTTCTAATGGGAGGTGCTGCCTGGCAGAAATTTTGGCCTCAGCATCTGCCCAAGCGTTTCCTTCTGCCTTTTCTCCTTCACGTTTCTGATGGCTTTGGCCATGTAAGACTGCCACCTCGTTGGGTTTTTGTACTGCATACAATAACTCATAATTTCATTGTGGTATTTAATAGGCATTCTCCCAGAGGCTAGGAATGCCCTTTCTTTCCATATTGCAGAATAGGCATGTAGGATTAGATAAGCATACTTGCTATCTGTATACACATGTATTGTTTTTCCCTTTCCCAGTTCTAAGGCTTGGGGAAGTGCTGCTATTTCTGCTGAGCACTGCTCCCTGGGGGAAGAGACTTACTTTCAAGTATGGTTACATCACTAACTATGGTTACATATAACTGCCCTTCATATCCCATTCTCCACAAATGAATTTCCATTGGTATATAAGTTTAGGTCAGGATTAGCTAAAGAGACTTCTAAAAGATCATCTTAGGTGGCATAAGTGTGGACTATAATTGGTTGGCAGTCATGTTCGATTGGTTCCCCATCCTCTGGGAGAAAAGTGGCAGGGTTGACAGCCACACACGTATGTATTTGAAGTACTGGTCCCTCAAGGAGTAGTGCCTGGTATCTAAGTAGGCTGTTGTCTGATAGACAAACTTCCTTTGGTACTTAATATGCCATTTAAATCGTGAGTGATCCAGACAGTGAGATCCTTTTCTTATATTATTTTGATATCCTCTGACACTAAGATGGTCACTGCCGCAACTGCCCTTAAACAGTGAGGCCAGTGTTTTGCTACTACATCAATTTCCTTTCTTAGGTATGCCTCTGGTTGTGGGATTGTCACAGGAGTCTGAGGAAGGACTCCAAGAGTTATTCCTGCTCTCTCTGTGATGTATAAAGCCAAGTTTTGTCCTGTGGGAAGGCTTAAAGCTGGAAATCATACTAATGCCTACTTTAAGATTTTGAAGGCTATTTATCTCCCTGATTCCCATTCTACTAGATGAGTATTTGCCTTCTGGATCTCATTGATTGGTGTATAGAGGGGACTGGCTATCTCATTGTATCTGAGGATCCCCAGTCAGCAAAAATAGGTGATTACTGGGAGCCCCCACAACTGTTTTAACGTCTTAGTGTGAGGATAAGCCAGTAGAGGCTGTATTCATCCCTTGCTGAGGGACCTTGTCCCTCTAATATTTGGCCTAGATATTTGACCTGCTCTAGGCAAAGCTGTGCATTCAACCTAGATGCCTTGTACCCTTGATTAGCTAGAAAGTTCAAGAGATCTAGAGTAGCCTGCTGGTGTTAGGCTTCTGAACTGGTAGCCAAAAGAAAATCATTCACATACTGAAGGACTAGAGTGCCTGCACTTCAGAAGTGGCCTAGATCTTGGGTCAATGCCTGACCACACAGGTAAGGGCTCTCCCTAAACCTTTGGAGCAAGACCATCCACGTAAGTTGGGAAGTGTGGTCTGTGGGATCCTCAAAGCCAAAGAGAAACTGGAAGTCAGAGTGAGGGGAATACAGAAGAAGGTATACTTGAGGTCCAGAACCATGAACCATTCTGCTTTCTCTGGTATTTGAGAGAGCAGGTGGTTGGGTACAACTAGATATAGAGGAATTATTGCCTCACTGATGAGTAAGATCTTTCACTAGTCTCCACTGATCATTCGGTTTTTGTACTCCTAGAATTGGGGTGTTGTAGGGACTGCTACATTTCCTTACTAAGCCTTGAGCTTTTAAATATTTAACAATATGCTGTAACCCTTTATAAGCTTCAGGCCTTAAGGAATATTGCCTTTCCTAAGGAAAAGTGGTGGGGTCTTTTAGCCTGATTTGGACTGGGTAGGCATTTTTGTCCTTCAAATTGTCCTTCCAATGCAGACTTCAGGGTTGATTCCTTCCTCAAGTAGGGGACAACAAATGGGTAGCTTGTTCCAAATATTCATGTAGATAATAGCTCCAGCTTTGGCTAATAGATCCCTCTCTAATAACAGTGTGGGACTTTCAGGCATGACAAGAAAGTCATGTGAAAAGAGCAATGTCTCACAATTCCAACTGAGGAGATGGGAGAAATACCTGGTTACAGGCTACGCCAGGATTCCTTGGATGGTAATAGATCTTGAGGACAGTCATCAGGACAGCAGATTAGCATTGAGAAGGCTGTGTCAGTGTCCAGGAGGAGGACAATTTCCTGGTCCTCAATGGTTAAACATAGCCAGATCTCAGTGAGGGTGATGATATGAGCTGGCACTTGCACCAGGCACCCTCAGTCCTGTTGTTGGATCATCTGGTTGGAGGCATCTGGCCCAGAGAACATTGTCCTCTTGGGCAGTGCACCTTCCAGCGATTGCTTCATCATAGTGGAACTGAGCAAGGGGCAGCTTGTTTCTCACTGGACAATGTTTTTTAATGTGCCCTTGTAAACCACACTGATAACATGCCCTACTGGGTGATTGCCCTGCTCCATTTTCTGTACTTTCTGAACCACCAAGGTTTGTTTATCCAAGGGCTAAGACTAAGGCTTCGGCCTTTCTCTGATGTCTCTTTTCCTTTTGGGTCTATTCTTCTTAGTCCCTATTATAGAAAACTGTGGTTGCCAGGCTTAATAATGCCTCCAGATTTTCTTCAGGGCCCAGGGCTCACTTTTGGAGCTTTCTCCTGGTATCTGAGGCTGATTGGGTAATAAACTTATCAATTGACCCTCTAGTGGGTTGGGTGACAGGGGAGTATACTTTCTTAAGTCCTCTCATAACCATGCAAGGTAGGCAGAAAGATTTTCTTACTTTCCCTGAGTTATACTAGACATCATTGAATAGTTCTTGGGCTTTTTCCTAATTCTCCTTAGTCCTTCTAGAACACAGGTCAACAGATGTTTATGACTCCAATCCCCATGATCTTTGCCGAGGTCCCAGTGGAGATCTGTACTGGGGATGGCTTGCTGACCAGTAGGGAATTTATCCCTTTCTTTGGCTGTCATTCTATTATTTACTTAACTAAGATACCAGGTATCTCCAAACTTGTGGGCTGCAGCTAAAGCTACATTCTTTTCGTTAAAGGCCAAGTGTTTGGTCTAACAATAGCATGACATCTCTCCAAGTGAGATCAAAGGTTTACCCTAGATCCTGTCAGACATTTATGTACCTTTCAGGGTCATCTGAAAATGTCCCCAGATCTACCTTGATCCGCTTTAAATCAGAGAGGGATAAGAGGACCTGAGGGATAAGAGGAATTTTGTTGAGCCAAGTTCCCCTTCCTTTACAGCTTGAAGAGGACATAACAGATAGTCCAGGGGTATTTGTGGTCCTTTTGAGATTTCTTTGCTTGTTTCCTTCTGGGCAGGGGAGATTAGAGGAGGCTTATCATTAATATGAAAGGGTTCTATAGAGGGATCAGAATATGGGGTAAGATGAGAGGTCCTCCTGTGGAATGTAAATTGCAAGCTTTGCACAGTCGTGTATCCTCCTTCAATGAAAAGAAAACTTGGACATAGGACATTTCACTGCATTAGCCTTCCCTCTTACAGAAGAGGTCAAGCTGCAGAGTAGTATTGTAATTTATACTTCCCTCAGGTGGTCATTTTTCCACATCAGAGAGAGAATATTGGGGCCAGGACACAGAGCAGGAAAAAAATGAGCCGCCTCTTTTTCAGGGTTTGTGGGTCAAATTGGTCCCAATGGCTTAGGATACATTTCAAGGGTGAGCCTATTGATACCTGAGTGTTTCCCATCTGAAATACAAAACTACCCATGATTTTGGCTTGTTTGTTTCTTCCCCTGCCCAAAGACCAGCTATGGTCCTGAACCCTGCTGATCAGAATAGTTCTGCTCACTAATGCAGAAGCAGAAACACGGGTTTTCCTCCTAGACCCCAAGGAGGGCTGAGGAAGGTCAGATTTAGTGGCCCTTATCAACGTATTCTCAAAAACCTGCGCCATTGCCTGTCCTCCTAGACCACAGGGAGCACTGAGAAAAATCAAATTTGGTGGCCCTTACTAACACATCCTCAAAAAACCTATTACAGTACTAAGCATTCTCCTCTTAGTATTGAGATTTTACCCTGTCCTATAAAGATGTTATGCCCCCAAAATGAACTGGAGGACCATATCCTGAGGGAGGGAAGGGATCTTCAGGGTTGGAAGAGTGATGCCTTTTGTCCTCACTCGAATAGGAAGGATATCATTTCTGAGGCTCCCCATATCCTAGTTTCTGGAATAGCTTTTGCTAGGCCTGCTTGTCTGAGGACCTAGTCTAAAATTCCAGATAGCCCCACCCTGATGGGGCTTTAGGCAAAAATTATGTCTTTCTGATTTCTGAGATCAGGTGCCAAAAGAACATAATAGAGTCCTGGAATTTATACTAGAAATCATTTTTTTTTTTTTTTTTTTTTTCATGGTTTATAAAAAACTTTTCTCTCTCTCTTTTTTTTTTTTTATTATTGTACTTTAAGTTCTAGGGTACATATGCATAACGTGCAGATTTGTTACATATGTATATCTGTGCCATGTTGGTGTGCTGCACCCATCAACTCATCAGCACACATCAATTCATCATTTATATCAGGTATAACTCCCAATGCAATCCCTCCCCCCTCCCCCCTCCCCATGATAGGCCCCATTGTGTGATGTTCCCCTTCCTGAGTCCAGGTGATCTCATTGTTCAGTTCCCACCTATGAGTGAGAACATGCGGTGTTTGGTTTTCTGTTCTTGTGATAGATTGCTAAGAATGATGGTTTCCAGCTGAATCCATGTCCCTACAAAGGACGCAAACTCATCCTTTTTTATGGCTGCATAGTATTCCATGGTGTATATGTGCCACATTTTCTTAATCCAGTCTGTCACTGATGGACATTTGGGTTGATTCCAAGTCTTTGCTATTGTGAATAGTGCCGCAATAAACATCCGTGTGCATGTGTCTTTGTAGTAGCATAATTTATAATCCTTTGGGTATATACCCAGTAGTGGGATGGCTGGGTCATATGGTACATCTAGTTCTAGATCCTTGAGGAATTGCCATACTGTTTTCCATAATGGTTGAACGAGTTTACAATCCCACCAACAGTGTAAAAGTGTTCCTATTTCTCCACATCCTCTGCAACACCTGTTGTTTCCTGATTTTTTAATGATTGCCATTCTAACTGGTGTGAGATGGTATCTCATTGTGGTTTTGATTTGCATTTCTCTGATGGCGAGTGATGATGAGCATTTCTTCATGTGTCTGTGGGCTGTATGAATGTCTTCTTTTGAGAAATATCTGTTCATATCCTTTCCCCACTTTTTGATGGGGTTGTTTGTTTTTCTCTTGTATATTTGTTTGAGTCCTTTGTAGATTCTGGAAATCAGCCCTTTGTCAGATGAGTAGATTGCAAAAATTTTCTCCCATTTTGTAGGTTGCCTGTTCACTCTGATGGTAGTTTCTTTTGCTGTGCAGAAGCTCTTTAGCTTAATTAGATCCCATTTGTCAATTTTGGCTTTTGTTGCCATTGCTTTTGGTGTTTTACACATGAAGTCCTTGCCCATGCCTATGTCCTGAATGGTACTACCTAGATTTTCTTCTAGGATTTTTATGATAATAGGTCTAACATTTAAGTCTCTAATCCATCTTGAATTAATCTTCGTATAAGGAGTAAGGAAAGGATCCAGTTTCAGCTTTCTACTTATGGCTAGCCAATTTTCCCAGCACCATTTATTAAATAGGGAATCCTTTCCCCATTTCTTGTTTCTCTCAGGTTTGTCAAAAATCAGATGGCTGTAGATGTGTGGTATTATTTCTGAGGACTCTGTTCTGTTCCATTGGTCTATATCTCTGTTTTGGTACCAGTACCATGCTGTTTTGGTTACTGTAGCCTTGTAGTATAGTTTGA
Source organism: Piliocolobus tephrosceles (assembly GCF_002776525.5). Taxonomy (NCBI): domain Eukaryota; kingdom Metazoa; phylum Chordata; class Mammalia; order Primates; family Cercopithecidae; genus Piliocolobus; species Piliocolobus tephrosceles. The sequence continues at coordinate 23,245,466 of NC_045456.1, read as the reverse complement.
AGTCAGGTAGCGTGATGCCTCCAGCTTTGTCCTTTTGACTTAGGATTGGCTTGGCAATGCGGGCTCTTTTTTGGTTCCATATGAACTTTAAAGCAGTTTTTTTCCAATTCAGTGAAGAAACTCATTGGTAGCTTGATGGGGATGGCATTGAATCTATAAATAACCTTGGGCAGTATGGCCATTTTCACGATATTGATTCTTCCTATCCATGAGCATGGTATGTTCTTCTATTTGTTTGTGTCCTCTTTGATTTCACTGAGCAGTGGTTTGTAGTTCTCCTTGAAGAGGTCTTTTACATCCCTTGTAAGTTGGATTCCTAGGTATTTTATTCTCTTTGAAGCAATTGTGAATGGAAGTTCATTCCTGATTTGGCTCTCTGTTTGTCTGTTACTGGTGTATAAGAATGCTTGTGATTTTTGCACATTAATTTTTTATCCTGAGACTTTGCTGAAGTTGCTTATCAGCTTAAGAAGATTTTGGGCTGAGACGATGGGGTTTTCTAAGTATACAATCATGTCATCTGCAAACAGGGACAATTTGACTTCTTCTTTTCCTAACTGAATACCCTTGATTTCTTTCTCTTGCCTGATTGCCCTAGCCAGAACTTCCAACACTATGTTGAAGAGGAGTGGTGAGAGAGGGCATCCCTGTCTTGTGCCAGTTTTCAAAGGGAATTTTTCCAGTTTTTGCCCATTCAGTATGATATTAGCTGTGGGTTTGTCATAAATAGCTCTTATTATTTTGAGGTACGTTCCATCAATACTGAATTGATTGAGCGTTTTTAGCATGAAGGGCTGTTGAATTTTGTCAAAAGCCTTTTCTGCATCTATTGAGATAATCATGTGGTTCTTGTCTTTGGTTCTGTTGATATGCTGGATTACGTTGATTGATTTGCGAATGTTGAACCAGCCTTGCATCCCAGGGATGAAGCCCACTTGATCATGGTGGATAAGCTTTTTGATGTGCTGCTGAATCTGGTTTGCCAGTATTTTATTGAGGATTTTTGCATCGATGTTCATCGGGGAGATTGGTCTAAAATTCTCTTTTTTTGTTGTGTCTCTGCCAGGCTTTGGTATCAGGATGATGTTGCCTCATAAAATGTTTTAGGGAGGATTCCCTCTTTTTCTATTGATTGGAATAGTTTCAGAAGGAATGGTACCAGCTCCTCCTTGTACCTCTGGTAGAATTCAGCTGTGAATCCATCTGGTCCTGGGCTTTTTTTGGTGGGCAGGCTATTAATTGTTGCCTCAATTTCAGAGGCTGCTATTGGTCTATTCAGGGATTCAACTTCTTCCTGGTTTAGTCTTGGAAGAGTGTACGTGTCCAGGAAATTATCCATTTCTTCTAGATTTTCTAGTTGATTTGCGTAGAGGTGTTTATAGTATTCTCTGATGGTAGTTTGTATTTCTGTGGGGTCGGTGGTGATATCCCCTTTATCATTTTTTATTGCGTCTATTTGATTCCTCTCTCTTTTCTTCTTTATTAATCTTGCTAGCGGTCTGTCAATTTTGTTGATCTTTTCAAAAAACCAACTCCTGGATTCATTGATTTTTTGGAGGGTTTTTTGTGTCTCTATCTCCTTCAGTTCTGCTCTGATCTTAGTTATTTCTTGCCTTCTGCTAGCTTTTGAATGTGTTTGCTCTTGCCTCTCTAGTTCTTTTAATTGTGATGTTAGAGTGTCAATTTTAGATCTTTCCTGCTTTCTCTTGTGGGCACTTAGTGCTATAAATTTCCCTCTACATACTGCTTTAAATGTGTCCCAGAGATTCTGGTATGTTGTATCTTTGTTCTCATTGGATTCAAAGAACATCTTTATTTCTGCTTTCATTTCGTTATGTACCCAGTAGTCATTCAGGAGCAGGTTGTTCAGTTTCCATGTAGTTGAGCGGTTTTGATTGAGTTTCTTAGTCCTGAGTTCTAGTTTGATTGCACTGTGGTCAGAGAGACAGTTTGTTATAATTTCTGTTCTTTTACATTTGCTGAGGAGTGCTTTACTTCCAATTATGTGGTCAATTTTGGAATAAGTGTGATGTGGTGCTGAGAAGAATGTATATTCTGTTGACTTGGGGTGGAGAGTTCTATAGATGTCTATTAGGTCCGCTTGGTGCAGAGATGAGTTCAATTCCTGGATATCCTTGTTAACTTTCTGTCTCGTTGATCTGTCTAATGTTGACAGTGGAGTGTTGAAGTCTCCCATTATTATTGTATGGGAGTCTAAGTCTCTTTGTAAGTCTCTAAGGACTTGCTTTATGAATCTGGGTGCTCCTGTATTAGGTGCATATATATTTAGGATAGTTAGCTCTTCCTGTTGGATTGATCCCTTTACCATTATGTAATGGCCTTCTTTGTCTCTTTTGATCTTTGATGGTTTAAAGTCTGTTTTATCAGAGACTACGATTGCAACCCCTGCTTTTTTTTGTTCTCCATTTGCCTGGTAGATCTTCCTCCATCCCTTTATTTTGGGCCTATGTATGTCTCTACATGTGAGATGGGTCTCCTGAATACAGCAGACTGATGGGTCTTGACTCTTTATCCAGTTTGCCAGTCTGTGTCTTTTAATTGGAGCATTTAGTCCATTAACATTTAAGGTTAATATTATTATGTGTGAACTAGATCCTGCCATTATGCTATTAACTGGTTATTTTGCTCATTAGTTGATGCAGTTTCTTCCTAGCCTCGATGGTCTTTACATTTTGGCATGCTTTTGCAATGGCTGGTACCGGTTGTTGCTTTCCATGTTTAGGGCTTCCTTCAGGGTCTCTTGTAAGGCAGGCCTGGTGGTGACAAAATCTCTAAGCATTTGCTTATCTGTAAAGAATTTTATTTCTACTTCACTTATGAAACTTAGTTTGGCTGGATATGAAATTCTGGGTTTAAAATTCTTTTCTTTAAGAACTTTGAATATCGGCCCCCACTTTCTTCTGCCTTGTAGAGTTTCTGCTGAGAGATCTGCTGTCAGTCTGATGGGCTTCCCTTTGTGGGTAACCCGACCTTTCTCTCTGGCTGCCCTTAAGATTTTTTCCTACATTTCAGCTTTGGTGAATCTGGCAATTATGTGTCTTGGAGTTGCTCTTCTGCAGGAGTATCTTTGTGGCGTTCTCTGTATTTCCTGAATTTGAATGTTGGCCTGCCCTGCTAGGTTGGGGAAGTTCTCCTGGATAATATCCTGAAGAGTGTTTTCCAATTTGTTTCCATTTTCCCTCTCACTTTCAGGCACCCCAATTAGACGTAGATTTGGTCTTTTTACATAATCCCATACTTCTTGCAGGCTTTGTTCATTTCTTTTTCTTCTTTTTTCTTTCGGTTTCTCTTCTCACTTCATTTCATTCATTTGATCCTCAATCGCTGATACTCTTTCTTCCAGTTGATCAAGTCGGTTACTGAAGCGTGTGCATTTGTCACGTATTTCTCGTGTCATGGTTTTCATCTCTGTCATTTCGTTTATGACCTCTCTGCATTAATTAGTCTAGCTGTCAATTCTTCCACTCTTTTTTCAAGATTTTTAGTTTCTTTGCGCTGGGTACGTAATTCCTCCTTTAGCTCTGAGAGGTTTGATGGACTGAAGACTTCTTCTCTCATCTCGTCAAAGTCATTCTCTGACCAACTTTGATCCGTTGCTGGCGATGGGCTGTGCTCCTTTGCAGGGGAGATGCGCTCTTATTTTTTGAATTTCCAGCTTTTCTGCCTTGCTTTTTCCCCATCTTTGTGGTTTTATCTGTCTCTGGTATTTGATGATGGTGACGTACTGATGGGGTTTTGGTATAGGTGTCCTTTCTGTTTGATAGTTTTCCTTCTAACAGTCAGGACCCTCAGCTATAGGTCTGTTGGAGATTGCTTGAGGTCCACTCCAGACCCTGTTTGTCTGGGTATCAGCAGCAGAGGTTGCAGAAGATAGAATATTGCTGAACAGCGAGTGCACCTGTCTTTTTCTTGCTTTGGAAGTTTCCTCTCGGGGTGTACTCCACCCTGTGAGGTGTGGGGTGTCAGACTGCCCCTAGTGGGGGATGTCTCCCAGTTAGGCTACTCAGGGGTCAGGGACCCACTTGAGCAGGCAGTCTGCCCCTTTTCAGATCTCAACCTCCGTGTTGGGAGATCCACTGCTCTCTTCAAAGCTGTCAGACAGAGTTGTTCGCGTCTGCACAGGCCTCTGCTGCTTCCCCTGTTATTTTTTAGTTGTGCCCTGTCCCCAGAGGCAGAGTCTACAGAGACAGGCAGGTTTCCTTGAGCTGCTGTGAGCTCCACCTAGTTCGAGCTTCCCAGCGGCTTTGTTTACCTACTTAAGCCTCAGCGATGGCGGGCGCCCCTCCCCCAGCCTCGCTGCTGCCTTGCGGTTAGATTGCCGCAGACTGCTGTGTTAGCAAGGAGGGAGGCTCCGTGGGCGTGGGACCCTCCCGGCCAGGTGTGGGGTATATTCTCCTGGTGTGCCGGTGTGCTTACAGCGCAGTATTGGGGTGGGAGTTACCTGATTTTCCAGGTGTTGTGTGTCTCAGTTCCCCTGGCTAGGAAAACGGACTCCCTTCCCCCTTGTGCTTCCCAGGTGAGGCGATGCCTCGCCCTGCTTCAGCTCTCCCTGGTCAGGCTGCAGCAGCTGACCAGCACCGATTGTCTGGCACTCTCAAGTGAGATGACCCCAGTACCTCAGTTGAAAATGCAGAAATCACTGGTCTTCTGTACGCTCACGCTGGGAGATGGAGACTGGAGCAGTTCCTATTCGGCCATCTTGCTCCGCCCTCTAGAAATCATTCTTATAGGAGAAACTAGAAAAAGCACCAGAGATAAGGAGTGGTTTTTAGAAGTGGGACTAACCTTGGAGAAGAGAGGTAAGAGGAAATTTGTCTGAAAGGCATTAGTACCCATGAGGCAAGGGTAGGATAGAGTACATAGGATAGATGAGTGAGTCTCACTTGGGCGACATGACTTTGAGAATTCTGCTCATGACCACAGGGTCAACCAACTTGTCAGGTGCCTGGAGCTGAATGGCTTTCCTCTCTGTCAATCCTGGGCTCAGACCAGAAGTACAGGAAACGCAGAAGCTGGTTCTAGGCAAACCCACACTCCCAACTCTGAAGGGTGTCAGGGGTTGTTAGAGAGCCCTTTTCCAGAAAGCCTGACACCCTTATCTTTAGTCCAACAGCTGCACTAGTTGCTTTTAATTGGACAGCACGTGCCTGGTATTTAGCCCCAAATTCTAGGGAAAAATAGGGCAGAATAACAAGTGACAGGGGTGTGATGGTACTGACCACTTGGTGATTGTCCCTTTGTGGTCACCAAAATGTATTTGGAATTGGTTCCTTCCAGTGGGTTCTTTGTCTTGCTGACTTTAGGAGTGAAGTAGCAGACCTTCACAGTGAGTGTTATATCTCTTAAAAGTGGTGTATCTGGAGTTTTTCATTCCTCTTAGTGGGTTCCTGGTCTCACTGGCTTCAGGAGTGAAGCTGCAGACCTTTGCAGTGAGTGTTACAGTTCTTAAAGGGGGCATATCCAGAGTTGTTTGTTCCTCCTGGTGGGTTCATGGTCTTGCTGGCTTCAAGAGTGAAGCTGCAGACCTTCATGGTGAATATTACAGTTCATAAAGATAATGCGGACCCAAAGACTGAACAGCAGCAAGATTTATTGCAAAGAGCGAAAGAACAAAGCTTCCACAGTGTGGAAGGGAACCCAAGTAGGTTGCCACTGCTTGCTCAGGTGACCTGCTTTTATTCCCTTATTTGGTCCCATCCGCATCCTACTAATTGATACATTTAACATAGAGCTGATTGGTCCATTTTACAGGGACCTGATTGGTCCATTTTACAGAGTACTGATTGGTCCGTTTTTAGAGTGCTGTTTGGTGTTTTTACAAACCTTTAGCTAGACACAGAGCACTGGTTGGTGCATTTACAATTCTTTAGCTACATAGAAAAGTTCCCCAAGTGCTCATCCGACCCAGAGGCCCAGTCTGCTTCACCTCTCACCATCACTTAAATAATAATGAATGACAGTCACTAAATCATCACTAACCTCAATCTCTTTAATTAATTAATATACACTCATGATCCTTCATTAATCCTTCATCCTCCAAGTGCAATGCTGTGTGGGCTTCGCTGGGGCTGGTCATGAAGGCCTCACTGTCATTAACGCTGAATGCCCCTCCATGCCCTGTGCTGCTGTCTCTCAGCGTCTCTCTCTATCTCTGCCCTCCCAGCATCTGAGTCTCTCTGACTCTCCAGTTCCTTTCCATGTCTCCCTTGGCACCATCATCTCTCTGTGTGCCTGTGTATCTCTCAGCTTCTCTTTGTCTCTGTATCAGCCTCTTGATGTCTGTCTACCCCTACCTCTCTCTCTCAGTCTCTGTCTCTCTTGGGCTCTCTGTCTCCATTTCTCCACCTCATCTCCATCTCTCTCTATCACCATCTCTCCATACCACCCACTCCCACCCTGTGCTGTAACCTTGGGTGGAGCCTGGGACCCCCTTCCTGTGCTGGCAAAGCGTGGTCTGTGGGTGCCTCCATTGTGCCTGGGCAGGTGTGGGCACACCTGGGAACCACGTGGGGCAGCAGTTCTCTAGTCAATGGCACTGCCCTGGAATCCCTGGCACCCACTCAACTGGGGAGCAGTTTCCCACAACCTTACCAGGGCAGGGCTGTCATGTGAGGAGTACTGAGTGCTATGTTTACAAAATATTTTGAAAATACTTAGCTACCCTGACAACGTGAGCAAAACATTTCTCCTACTGCCAGAAAAGTGGAAAGACTCATTTCTGTGAGGGAAATGTGGTCCTGGGGAGCTATCTTTTCTCTTGAGGTAGCCACGTAGCAGGCCCAGATGCCACTGAAGGGTCTTCATGCGACATGCCCCCAAAGACCCCTCAGTGCCAGCCTTGTTTCTGGGTGCACACAGAGCCGGGGTTTCCCCCAGGTGCTTTGGGTTTTATCTCCATCCTCACTTGTGTCAGCTGTAGAGCAGGACACAGCAAGGGCCTCTGTGCACAGATGCCTCTAGGTATGGGAATAGCAGGCCCCCAAGAGGGAGGAAGGCCTCAGAATCCCCCTCAGGGGCCAGGCCCAGTCCAGTTGATGTTGACCAGCTCTGCTGGTGGGAGGCCCTTCTTGCCGAGGCTGGCCAGAGATGCAGGACTGAACACCATCTTTCACTCCAACCAAGCGAGCCCCAGGCCCTCTTCTGGCTGGCCAGCCTCCTTTCTTTGCAACCTCTCTTGCTTTCTCCCACTTGACCACCCGTTGAGAGGTTTACCACCAAAAACTTAACCCAGTCTAATTGCTGTCTTTGTATCCTTTCTCCCCAGACCCCACCTTCTCCTATTCCAGGCTTCTCCAGCTCTGAGGAAGTCCAGGAGGGTCCGAGACCCCGGCCCCCATGCCCCATCCCAAGCCTTCCTGCTCCACAAGACATTGTCCCCCAGCATACCTGTAAGTACTGCCTTGTGCCCCTAACTATCTACTACCTCCCCCTACCACCTGCAACGCCTAGCTCTCCTATGCTACAGAAATCCATGAGGAAGGTATCAGAACAAACAAGGACTTCTGGTCCTCATGTTGGGCCCAGGGTCTGGCTGGAGCCCACGTGGGGTTGGTGGGGAGGGTGGAGAAGCCACAAGGTACCAGCCAGCCAAGGGGTCCTTACACGTGGCCCTAATGTAACCCACTAACCACAGCCAATGCTTGACCTGAGGGGCCTGAGAACCCTTCCCCACAGTCCCCCAGGCAGCAGCAGGGCCAAGGACTCCCCAGGCAGGTGCAGGCTGGACTCCTTGTCAGCAGGGTGTCCACAGGCATGGGGCAGAGGGCATCCTGCATGGCCAGAAGTAGGACTACTCTAGCACTCCATCCCAGGGCTGACAGTCAAGAGCCTGTGATGACATTGACTCCTGGGCCTGGCTAGGACCCCACATCTTGGGACAGTATACAGGGAGGGGAGAGAATTCAGCTGCAGGCACAGTCCTGCAGCCTGGCAGTGTCAGCTCCCTCATGTGCGTGCCCTCACCAGCCCCTCCAGAGACCCTAAAAGTCTTTAGCTGTGAGACCCTTGGGGTGCATGCAGCTAAGAGGACTGGAGTCCCATACCAGATCAGCAGCCAGAGCCATCTCTGGCACCTAGGGCTGCCAGTACCCTCAAAGGGTGGAAAGAATCCTATCAGGATAAGAACAAGTGGGCCCTTAACTGGTGGGATGGCAGGAAGAGGGGATCCTGGGGATACCTCCCATGGCCCATCTGTGGATATGCCTCCCAGGGCTACTGGTCTTGCCCTTGTGGGTCCCTGGTGCTGCCAACTGAGGCTACTACCTTGTGCATGAGACTTCGTGCCCCTACCAAAAGCACGGACACCCTTCTGGAAGCGACCAAGGACAGACAGGGGATGGGGTCTAGTAAAGGAAGGCACACCCCAGTGTCAAGCCTCCTCCACCAAGGGCAAGAGCCACAGCTCCTTGCCACCCTTTGAGGCTTAGTTTCCCCATCTATGGTGCTCCCAGATGCTGACAGCAGGGTTTGGGGACATGGTACTGGGGCGGTGGTGGTATCTGGGCTAACTCTGACTGTGTCTTGCTGGCTCCCTGCATACACCCCACCCTTAGGCTCTAGTAGTGGCAGGCCACCTTTCTATTAACCTTGTATGCATCTCCTTTGACCTCTGACCCATGCTTTTGTCTCTCCTTCAGTAGTCTGATTGGCCCATTTAGTTCATGAAGCAGGTACGTGCATGACTTCAATACCTCATGGGCAGGTGTGGCCATGTGGAGGGGTGCAGAACCCAAGAAGAAACAAGAGGGGGCTCCGTAACCCCACACAGCCTGGCCTGCTCACACCGCCACCTCGACCCTGCCCTCCCCTCCTCTCTGGACTGCCACCACTCACACTGGTTCTCTCTCCCTCCTGCCCTTTCTGTCCAGCACGATGCTGATTCTGCAGAGGAAGTGCAAGAAGGTGCGCCAGCACTCCCCAGCCTCCAGGTCAGAACCCCTGTCCTCCCTTCTGTACTCTCTTGCTTTCTCCCACTTGACCACCCGTTGAGAGGTTTACCACCAAAAACTTAACCCAGTCTGGCCTCTGGGCTGGGGACAGAATGAGGACGCTGGCTGAGGAAGGGCAGGCCGATGGAATGCAGATTTCCTCTGGGTCTCCCAGGCAGAGGATTGATTTGTAGCTTGAGGACAATGAAGCTCTTGCTGGGCCACTAACAGGAAGGTGGGAGGTGGGGGTGGCCAGCCTTAAGTCTAAGTCAGAGTAGGCCTTGGGAGGATGGTGCTTGGGGTTTACTGGGACTCCCTGGATCCACTGCAGTGGGGTGGGAAGAGCACAGGAGGAGAGGCCTCCACCCTGCCCCAGTTAGCAAGCCAGAACCAGGAAGGTAGGGAGGGTTGAGGTGGGAGGGATTGTGGAGCGGCAAGTGGAGTGAAGCAGAAAGCCAGGTTGCAGACAAAGGTGGAAATGCTGGGGACTTGAAACAGCCGGGGGCCATGTATTCAAAGGCACACTCAGGTACAAGTATCCCACCCATTGCCTGGGCCCGAGCCAGAGACACTGGTGTGAGGATATCCCCAGGGTGGGCCTGGTCTCCCTAGCAGTAAGGCCAGCATGGAGGTCGGAGAGCTGCAGATTCAAGTTAGGTACCCCAGGTGGGGAGTGCTTCTCAGCTCCCCCCATTCGCAAGCTTGTGGGGCTGAGGGGCTCCTCCTTGTTGGCACTGAGCTATTGCATGATTCCAGCCCGAGACAGTCCCTGGGACAAGAATGGACATGCTAGGAGGGGGATGGGGCTCCAGCCATGCAGGGAGAGGGTGTCCAATAGATGGCCTGTGGGAGTCACAGGGTCACCAGGTCCCTCAAGGACCACTTGTTTCCCATTTGCAAGAGCAAGAAGGCTGGGTCCTGGGCCAAGGGCAAAGTGGGTGGGTGCTGGAAGTAGAGAGGCCAGAAAGGACCCTGGAGCCAGAGATCCTCCACCACTCATGGGACTTTGCATCCACCAGCCCCACAATCTTATCATCAGGGGCTCCCTGACAATCCTGGGGTGGAGAGGCCATCCTGGAGCACCGCCCCCATGTCTGTCCTCGCTGCCTCTGTCCCCCCGTGGCCTGTAAATAAAGCCTCAGACCTCCCTCCACAGTGTGCACTTGCTTTTGCATGGGGTACCTGGGCGACATGGGGTGAGGGAGGGTAGGGGCTGCCCAAAGGCAGAGCATCCTAGCCACCTGCGGGCCAGCGGAGGAGAGGACTGGCCAGCAGGTGCCACCAGCTGCTACAGCCAGGGCAGTGCCCAGATGCCCATCAGATGCTGCCCACGGCTTTTTCCTCTAAAATGTCGGCTTCGTTCCTGCTGTAGCGTATAGGACCCCTCTGGGGTCTTCAATCAGGAGAGATCTGCAGACTTCACTGCCAGCCCCAGACCCCATCTGTCCATTCTAGCTCTAAATCCATTGGGGGCAGAGAAACTTTTGCCTCAGGAGGAGGTGAGAGAGGAGGGCAAGGGCTGCCAGGGGGACTTTGCCACCCCCTAGAAAGGCGGAGCCAGGTGGGAGTGGCTCCCCAGGCCCTGGTCAGATAGCAGGCAGGCCAGACATGGATGACCTTCTCTGGAACGCAGGACAGCAGAATACACGTGGGTCATATATCTGAAAATCCTGACCTGAGAGAATTATGGAAAATATAAATCACAGCAAATGGATCAAGATGCAGAGACTAATACAGCAAAATGTTCATAGAGGAAATTTTGGAGTCCAGAAGGGCCCCAGAAAGACTTGGGGGCAGGCAGCCACATCTGGGAGTTCTGTTGCTGGGGTTGGTGGGAAGATAGGTAGGGGGAGGCAGTGTGGTCCCCCTCAATTTGCAGTGGGGACCGGAACAAGGCCAGTACCTGGAGGACAAAACAGAACTTCCAGATAGCATCACACATGTGTGCAGACCTTGCCACACACGCAGACACACACACAGAGCAACCTCCAAAACACACACACACACAGAAACATCATCTCAGGTGTGTGAACCCACAACACACAAACACATACACATGCAGAAACATTCCAGGTGTGTAATCCCACAACACACATACAGCAACATTATCCCAGGTGTGTGAGACCCCACAACACACACACATACAAAACATTAACCCTCCACAACACACATACAAACACACAGAACCATCATCTCAGGTGTGTGAACCCACAACACACATACACACCAAGAAATATCACTCCAGGTCTGTGATCCCACAACACACACACACACAGCAACATCCCAGGTGTGTGAGACCTCACAACACACACAATCACCCCTCCACAACACACACATACACATCATCTCAGATGTGTTACCCCAGAACACATACACATAAATATCATCTCAGATGTGTTACCCCAGTACACACACACACACACAAACATCCCAGGTACGTGAGACCCAACCACACACACACACACACACATACACAGAGAAACATCATCCCAGATGTGTGACCCCAAAGCACTTACACACAGAAACGTCATCCCAGGCGAGTGACCACACACTGTATACACAAACACACGCACACACACAGATGTCTGTTAAAGTTTTCCTTTAATATACTCTTCACGTGCTATTTCTCAGAGGTCAGTCTTTCACCAATGATGTGTTCACTTGCTAATCTTTTAGTGGAAATGTGCTAGCTTGTGTATTTTGAACTCAATTACTACCTAACTTCACTGTCATCTAATATGAAATGTAAAATTGAAATTGGAAGTTTTCCATTTCCTCTATATTATGATGCAGGCTTGAGTAAGAATTTCAATTTGTTCTGCTTAAACTTCTTTGCTGTGAACTGTGAGTTTTTTGTCTTCCTTTTATCTGTTCATTCTGAAATCTTACTCCTCTCCTCCTCAATATTATTGCTTCTATTCTATCCTACTGCTCACCTAATGTGGCTGAGTTCTAAATTCTCTCAAATAATTTCAAATCCTGCAGTAAGAATCTTGTGTTAAGGTGTAAAGTTCCCTGTACAATCTTAATGATAAATATACAGCCCCCTCATGTTTCACAACCCTGCATTTCTGTGATATCCACTTCACTGAAAAATATTGGACTCTTCCATGTCTACATTTGAAGTCTTACTTTCCTTTCTAAATAGTATTTAAGTCCAGTGGCTGCTTTTCTGCTAAATGCTCATGTAGTTCTTAGTATCCTCACATAACCAGTAAGAATGCCTTGCATATAAGCATTACTGAAGTCACAGAAACTATGGCCAGGCACAGTGGCTCACACTGGAGCCAGTGTGGAAGACTGAGGCAGACGGACTACTTGAGCCCAGGGCTTTAATGTCAGCTCTGACAATGTAGTGAAATGCTGTCTCTAGAAAAATATAGAAAAAAATCATTGGATAGGTGTGGTGGTGCATGCCACTAGTCACAGCAGTTCAGGAGACTGAAACAGAAGAATTGCATGTGCTCAGGAATTTGAGGCTGCAGTGAGCCATCATCCTCCCAGTGCCTGGCCTGGTGGGAACAAGACTCCAAACTGACAAAAAAACTGAACATGCAATTTGTAGGTTGGTACACCGGGGGTCCAATACAATGGGACCTAGGAAATGGAAGAATTGATTAGATTAAGAAGCCTATCATCAAAGAACACTGCCAGGAACTTTAAGAAAAATTAAGAGGACTTCTCTAGCAAATAGGGCATTAAATGGAACGTTTACCTCTTTGTAATCATTTCTTTGATCTGCAGTTAGAAGGTCAACTATTTCTTCACCATAAATCTGAAATTCGCCTAGGGAGATTCAAACTAAAATAAAAGCTATCAATCAATAAATAGGTCCATGTATGTGTCAATTCTAATATGTTTCTCAATCTTAAAGTGAAGCATTCAGGTAAATAGTTCATTTTCAATCATACAAAAACTACGATCTGGCTCTCAGGTTGCATTTACCTTGGCCTCCCATCCCACCATTGCTTCTTGCCACAGTCGAAGGAGCAGATTTTTTAGGAGGAGGACTTCCAATTCTTGAAGATGGATCTCTTTTAACTCCAAACGTTCCCCTAGAAGAACTCATGTGGAGATCAAGAGTGTATTGCCCTCATCTGTGTTTCAAACAAAATCTTGAGAAGTATCACTGTTTCTTGAATGGCTAAATTTTAGATGTTATAAATCTTTCTTACATATTGCAGTCTTAAAATTGCACATTTCTCTAAATAAAATTTAGCATTTCTATATGAGATTAGTGTAATTCCAGCAATAAAAGTCCGTTTAGAAAATCTACAAAAATAAGCAGGAATCATTATATATTGGTGTGTGAGAGAGATATGGGATAAGTGGAGAGTGGAGAGCAGAAAGCTGTTAGTTAAATATCTAATTATAATCTAAATCAAGAAAAACATATCAGGAGATCAATGATAAATGGCTGTTCATATCATTATGGTATGAAAAAAGCTTCATCAAAACATCAGAATGTTAAACCAAATTCCACTCAAAGGAAATCAGATAGTTACAGAATCAAAAAGTGACACCTCAGAAAAATTAATTATCTGTAAAATGTGTTAACAGAATTTAGCATTCCTACAGTTCCTTTATGAAACACAGTAATTTTCAGCTTAGGCTATGCTCATTTTAATAATCTTTAAGAATTGCATTTTAAATAATGAAAAATTTTTATATGTCTACAAAAAATGTAGTTATATTCCAAATCCCTGGTGGTGTCACAGGCATCAACAGTGACATTCTCCTACATGGCAGAGTATTATTAAACTTCAACCTCAAGATCAGTTGAGACTAAAAAGGACACAAAGCTCTGTCTCTTAGAACGGAACGTACACTGCAATTTCCACCTGAGAAAACATCTTCAATGTGTTCTTCAATGTGTACTTCAATGAGAAGTACACATCTCCAAATGACACGTTAGGTTTTTGAAGGTTGGTTGATAGATAATACAATCTAATTAATAAGTATACTTTTAACGCGTAGTTCGCTGTTTGTTTTTTTAAGTAAAAATTGACCCCTCATTCCTATCGAGTAAATCTCTCAGAAATACCATTTTCAATGACTCATCTTCCAGCGAGGAAACTTACATACTTGTTTGTGAAGCAATGGTTTTTTAGACTTCTCCTGAGTCATAGACTCTTTGGAGAAATTAAAGTTCTACCTTCCTTAAACGAAAAATTCTGTATGGCAGGCCAATGTGCATCTTCTCCATATCAAAATGAAAAAGGAATAGATCTGCATACGTGTGTGCACACGTATAGAGAAAAACAAATATTGTGAAATCAATTCTAAAATACTGAGTTACTAATGTCCTGTTAGAGGGTTTCCATGATTTCGTCGTATTTTGACAACACAACTTTTATGAACTTTGTGGTCCCAAAGTAAGAAACTCTACAGTATTAGGAATGGGAATGAGTTCTGCAGAAATCCTGTTGAGTATAGAAAATCAGCAATCATAAACTCAATTCAGTTTGAGATTTGCATTATTTCTATGCAAAATAATTAAGATTTGAAAACAATTTTTAGATATAAGTTCAGTAATTCTTATAACACTGCTTTAGCACTTACAAACCATTTTGTTCATTAACAAGAATGTAACTTACTTTTCATAGGAAGTAAATATGATTGAGAAATTTCTACATCTCCAAACACTGTCTTTCATTTACTATGGTTTCATCTTTATGTGTTAAAATATTACCCTAGTGTCCTCCACCTAAGGGATGCCATCCTCTTGTTTCTCCGCTACGTCCTCTTCTCAGTCTCAGACTTCCTAAAGGGCTTATGTGTCCTGAAGGAGATGGTGTTCTCCACGTACCACCACTTTGAAAAGACAGTTTGTTGGCTTGCTCTACTTTTATTGCTTTTCCATGCAAAAGTGAAAAGTATTAAGTATACTATCAATACAATTGTTACATTTAACCAGATACATTTTACAAACATTTTTCAACAACCGTATTTCAGTTCTAGATGTTTTCTTTGAAACAAACTTTTTTCTTTTTTCTTTTTTTTTTCCTGAGATGAACACACCATTCACAAGATGAAACTTGAGATATTTACGGAGTACATGCCTTCCATGAAGGGATTCACACATATTCCATTATTCAAATTTCTTGAAAGGCCTCCAGTATTAAAAAATAACACCTCAAGAAAAATTAACCTGTCATAAATTCTATAAGACAAGGTAGCACATCTTTTCTTTACAATGCATAATATACTTCATCTTTGCATCCACATCACTAACTTAAAGACATCAGTGTCTCGGGTGTATATGAAAGAATGTCTCATTAGAAAAGTAAGGTTATTGTCTGGACGTGGTGGCTCACACCTGCAATTCCAGCACTTTGGAAGGCTGAGGCGGGCAGATCATGAAGTTAGGATATGGAGACCATCCTGGTTAACACAGTGAAAACCGAATTTCTACTAAAGAAAAAAAAAAAAAAAAAAAAAACTGGGTGTGATGGCAGGCACCTGTAGTCTACTAGAGGAAGCTGAGGCAAGAGAATGGCATGAACCTGGGTGGTGGAGCTTTCAGTGAGCCAAGATCACGCCATTGTATTCCAGCCCATGTGACAGAGGGAGACCCTATCTCAAAAAAAAAGAAAGAAAGAGAAAGGAAGGAAGGAAGGAAGGAAGGAAGGAAGGAAGGAAGGAAGGAAGGAAAGGAAGGAAGGAAGGAAAAGAAAGAAAGAAAGAAAGAAAGAAAGAAAGAAAGAAAGAAAGAAAGAAAGAAAGAAAGAAAGAAAGAGAGAGAAAGAGAAAGAAAGAAAGAAAGAAAGAAAGAAAGAAAGAAAGAAAGAAAGAAAGAAAGAAAGAAAGAAAGAAAAGAAGAAAAGAAAGAAAAGAAGAAAAGAAAAGAAAAAGTGAGGTGAGGTTATTTAGTCAAAGTGATTAGTCACATTATTGATTTTGTATTGTTTCTTGTTTATTTTGCTTATAGTTACGTACAGTGTCTCTGTATGATTTAAAATTCTGCACTTACTCTACTTCTGTTTCCTTAAATGTGATCCTTGGTTGGTCTCATTCATGTTTTCAGCCTTACTCATTTCTTATGTGGCCTTAGACATGTCCCTAAAAAATAACTCTTAGTAGAGTACTACATATCGTTTCTCAGAAATGCTTAAATGTCCTAATTAAATTCACAATAACTTTCTTCACTTTAATCTTTTTATAGTCCAAAGTAATGTTTGAAAACAGTTCAGCTAAGAACTGTATTTAAAATTATATGGCTTTGGTACTTGGTGGAAGATCTTAAATCCCTTCCAAGATCTCTTTCAGTCACATAGCCAACTTTTCGTACTTTGAGACTTCTTTTGTTATTTCTAGTCCTAAAAGATTTTCCCCAGATTTGTATATGGGTGCTTGCTTCCTAGTATTCTGAGATTAGTCAAAATTTCTTAAACTGTTCTTTCCCCCTGAAAGTACCTTCTTTGGGTCCATTCTTAATACTTACGTGCATATAACACACATGCGCGCACACACATACACACACACATATGTGTGTATACATAATATAAATATATATACTATATATATTGTATATATATACACACAATAAACCTTGTGACATGAAGTAATTTAGAAATCACACCTACACAAATTGCCTGTTTTCTGCTTAAAATTAGTGGAAAATATTGTCATAGATTATTATACATAAGTCAAAAACACCTCCAGCCCTGACACCATGCAATGAACCAAAAGAAACTCTCAGGTTCTACCACACCTTCAGATACAAAAAGGTAAGAATCAATAAACATGTTCTGTCTGCTATGCACCAGGAAGTGTACTACATACAACAGAAACAAAAGCAACTAGGAAAATTTAAATATGCACTAAAGGCAACTTAACAATCAAGAGATATGATATACGTGGTACAGGGAGTACAAAATACCTACTATATAGGATGAGGAAGAAACTATAAATTCTAAGTTGTTTTTGAAGGGTAAATTGTTATTTCTAAGACAATTACAGAGAACAGTAATGCTCACACAGTTCAAGAAAGCATATTCAAGATAGCATGAGGGGTAACAGAAACTACAATCAGATTGTAATAATGTCATAAAACACAAAAAGCTCCAAAGGGTCCAGAATGGAATGATCTTGACTGCATTGTAAAGGAATTTGGTAGTTAATAGTATTACAGAAGAGTTCAAAGCTGTAATAAACAAACAAACATTTCCTTAACTGTTAAGACTCAATAGGACAAGAGACCATTGATTGTATCAAAACAAGTTTTCCCACACACTGGGAAAACTAGTAATTACCTGTACATGTTACATAAACCACTCTGATAACTAAACACATGCTTAGGAGAAAAGGGCAACAATGGGGCAAAAATGCCAGTTAGTGTTCTGTTATCCAACTTCAATGTCCTCATATTATTTTCTATTTTCAACTTCTTAACACTTCCTTAAATGAAAACGTCTTCTTTAAATACACTTTCTCTAGAATGTACTTTCAGAGAGTGGGAAAGAATGTTTCCATCCCGTGAGTCTGTCTAAGTGTCTTCTACAGAAGATTTATTTCTGGTAAGTCAGACTCAGTGTCTATCCACAGTATGTATATGCTACACAATTATTTCTATAATTGGAAATAATTCCATTACTAGCATTTAATAGATATTGACTGCTTTCTCTCATTTTCCTGATGATTTCTTCTAAGTTTTACAGCTCTTTGTAAGCTTTGAAAACCTGATGACACTCCTATTGAAATACAAACATGGAAATTGGATTACCATATACTAATTTATGTAATGTGCATTCCTACATCCTTTCAACTACACTTGCATTTATATGGCAAAAGGAAGAGGATGGCTAAAGCGTTTCAGTTCATATGGCATTCCGCTATCTTCAAAAGTTTAATCCTACTTAAAAGACCTAGTAATACTGTTAACTGAAAAATGGAGTTAGGATATTATTCACTAGGGACCCTTACTTTTCCATTCCTATGGTTGGCAGCATTCTTAGCATCTGCAGTGTTCTCACAAGGAATAAATGTGAAGCCTCTGCACTTGTTGGTTCAATTTTCTTCAAAAGAACTAAAATATATGAAAACATTTTACATTTATATAATGGAATAACCATAGTACTAACCATCTGAAAGTTACATCAAATCAAAAAAACAAAAAAAAAAAAAACCAAAAAAAAAAGCACTTTATATCATTACTGTGATTCTTAATACTAAGCCACCAGTATAGTCTGCCTATTTGACTTCATTTTGTTCACTACCTGCACAAATAATTTACTTTTGCTTGTTTTCCTTTCACAGTAGTAGGTGACCCTTACCACAGACCCTTCACCTGCAGGCCATGAGATTTTTTCAAATATCAGATTGAAACTTCAAAACAGGAGCTTAAAAACAAACAAACAAAAAATCACTTTGGACGCATGTATTCAAGCAAATATATTGAGTATATGTTTACTTGTACCTGTAAAAAAAAATATATATATATATATATAATATATATATATATACACACACACACATACAGAATACACAAAAATAGATACTGGTGTTAAGAGTTACCTTCCAACAAGGGACCATGTTTCCCAACTACTGCCTTAAGCATCCTTTCGTTGGCTTTTCTACGTAGACCAAAAATGAACAGCTTGCCAGGCTGATTCACTTCCATCATTTTGCTGTAAATGCTAAAAAATTATCTATATTTAGATAACAATAAGGAGGCCCAAAAGATAAAATTTTATTACATACAGTGTCAAAAACTCAAGTGAAATATCCTTACAGAGGCTGACATCTTTTTAGTATTTCTTACTTGAACTATGAAAAATTTGTAACATACAGAGCAAAAGAAGCACTGACTTCATGGACAAGCACTGCATTTTACTATGTACCTCACAAAAACTTGCTTGTGAAAATCAGATTTAAAAAAAGCCTTGGGATTTTGTAAAGTTGCAATAGACAGGAAGCCTATTTAAATACTTTAATTTGAAAAGTATGCATTTAGGAGGTACAATGTGAGTTTGTTTGTTTTCTTGTCTTCCTCCCAGCCCCCACCGCGAGAACCTTCAATTTCCTTTAGCCAAAGTGCACTGCTCACTGAAACGTCCTCCACACAGCCTCAAGTGATCGTGCCAAGTCCCAGCTTGCCAAGTAACTGAGAGTACAGGCGCTCGCAACCTTAGCTGAGTGTGTGTGTGTGCATGTGTGTGTGTGTGTGTGTGTGTGTGTGTGTGTGTGTGAATAGACACAGGTTTCCTCATGTTGCCGAAGCTGGTCTCAAACTCCTGGGTTCAAGTGAACTGCTGGCGTGGGGCTATAAAATCAATGGGATTTCAAGAGTGAAACACCACATCAAGCCTGATATTTTGATATATGACTAAAGTAACCTAATTCAAGTACATGCTTTCTTGGGGAGAATATTTTAAATATTTTACTAACTTTTAGTGATCTCAAATATATGAGAGATCAGAGATTCCCAAACACTGGCCTCCAGCGGGTACCTGTCTCTGGCCCGTTAGCAACCTGGATGGTGAACCACTAGCACTGCCTGAGCTGCGCCACCTGTGGGAATCAGTGGAGGCACCCTACTGTGAACTGCACATGCGAAAGATCTAGGTAGCGATCTCCTTGCGAAAATGTAATGTCTGAGGATGACCTGAGGTGGAACAGTTTCATCTGCAAACCGTCCCACTTATCCTCCCGCTGCCATGCCCTGTCCTCCTCACAGATCCCGCTGCCCAATCCCTGCCCCCTGTCACACTGCTGGGACCCGCAGCCCTGCCACACCCCGTGCGCCACTCGAACCCTGATGCCCACGAGGCTCCCCAACGTGTCCAACTCGCAGCCTTCTCCCCTTACACACTCCTAGTCTGGGGAAAAATCATCTTCCACTAAACGAGTCCTTGGTGCCAAAATGGTAACAGATTAAACGAGTTCATTATGTTATCCAGGTTGGTCTCCATCTCCTGACCACAAGCCATCCTCCCACCTTCACCTCCCAAAATGCCAGGATTACAAGAGTAAGTCAGTGTCCCAGGTAAATAAAATAACTTAAGCACATTTATTTTGCTTCTGTGTTAGGCTATTGCCATTTATCTTGATTGTACTCACTTATTCAGATTAAATTATTTAATATGCCAGAGATACAGGAAAGAAGTTTCAAATCCCATCATGTAACGAGGGAGACAATTTAAGGCTTTACAGAGGGAAATTTAAACTGTGATTATTCATGGTCCCAGACTTTTATGAACACTAAAGTCACGCATTTTATGTAAAATATCCATAATTTCTGTCAAGCAAACCAGAAATTTGACATGTGCTAACTAAAAGGACACGTTTTTAATCACAGTGGTTAAGTAGGTTGCCTGTCTATTTAAATTACAGCCACATGCACAAAGGAAAACCACTTTAATAAAAAGTGCACATGAAAACAACAGCGCCCTAGCTCGCTGTCCCACAAGTTGCCCACCTGTCAGACATGGCTGACAGTAGAAGCAAGAATCCTCAAGAAACAGATAACGAGTTTACAAAAATGAGTTTCTAAATAACGCTAGTGATTTCTTTCCCTGCTGTCTCTTCCCGTAATTCAACACAGACACATTAAAAACCCAGCCTGTTTTATAGACAACATCCAAAAACCTCACTGTCTTTGTATTTTTGCTCAGAGACCAACCTGACCAGAGAAATAGAAAACAAAGTTGCTTTAGAGTAGGACAAACAGCCTCTGGGTCATGGGGCCTTCATGGCGCATGCATCTGGCTTCGGAACCACAGATGGCCAACTGTGGGGTGAGATGTCACATCCATACTACACCTAAAGGACGCCAAAAGTGCTGGAAAAACCCAGCCTCTCTCTGAGGCTGATCAGTGTGAGGGCGGTAGGCATCTTCTGAGGCTTCCCGCACCCTGGTGGCCTGCAATTCCACTCTCCTGGGGAAAACCTCCTGCAAGAAGCCATCAAAGCTTGTGCCAGGCGGCACTGGCAGTGTGCACTTTGGAATTGGGTGCTTGGATGTCCCACACCTTAACCAGCATCCTGACAGTTGCAAGCCGTTGATCCACAGCAAACACATGAAACATCTCTCTTGCTTTGGCAGGCCAGAAAGATGGTACTGCATATTGCTGATCTAGTGGAGAGAGAGAGGGAGCAGCGCTGGTTGCTTGGGCATCTTGGGGCACTGGGCCTGGGCAGGAGTGTGGGAGGAAAGTCACCTTGTACAGTGGAGTTTCCCTGCTCTTGAGGCCAAGACTCCTGCAGGGACTCTCGCAGGTCTAGGAAAATAGAGTCTCCCAGTACCATAGTTCCTCCCTGAGCATGATCCCATGCTGAACTCCCAGGAGTATTCTGAAGGACCTCTCATCCAGTGCCCTGTGAACACCAGAGGCCAGCAGCTAGGGATGCCCATAGATGGCATGTGTGGATGCTGTTGTGCACTGCCTTGCCAACCCCGAGGCTCCTGTAAGCACAGAGGCACCCGCAATGCTTGCTGGCAGGGCTCTGCAAGACCAGGACTTTGGCCTATGGCTCCTAGACTTCTGTAGGCAGCATGTCGTGCTGTGGCCCAGGGTCCCACAGTCAGTATGGCAGGCTGTGGGCCTAGCGGGGCTTCCCAGGAACCCTGGGTCAACGTAGGTGTGGCAAAGGATTGTCAGCAGGGGACACCCATGGACCTCCAGGGGAGCAGCCCCCAGAGGCCAGGGGTTGCGGTGGTGTGGGGTGGGAGGAGTAGGCCATAGTATGTGGGAGCTCTAGAGGAGGGTGCTCCTGTTCAGCCTTGAGGCAGGGGAGGGCATCTGGGATGCAGAGCAAAGAGGCAGCCTTGGGGAATGATGCAGTGTTGGTGGTGGACAACACAATGGCGATGGTCAAGGTCGTGGCCAGGGACGAGGTCGATAAGAAGTGGACAGATGGATTAAGTCATAGACTTAAGAAAATGTGGCACATATACACCATGGAATACTATTCATTCTTAGCAAACTATCGCAAGAACAGAAAATCAAACACCACATGTTCTCACTCATAGGTGGGAACTGAACAATGAGCTCACTTGTACTCGGGAAGGGGAACATCACACACTGGGGCCTATCATGGGGAGGGGGGAGAGGGGAGGGATTGCATTGGGGAGGTATACCTGATATAAATGATGAATTGATGGGTGCTGACGAGTTCATGGGTGCAGCACACCGACATGGCACATGTATACATATGTAACAAACCTGCACGTTATGCACATGTACCCTAGAACTTAAAGTACAATAAAAAAAATTAATTACTAAAAAAAAAAAAAAAAATGAGACTCAGAAAAGAAAATAGCATAGCACTGGAGGAAATGAAGACAGATGAGCTAGAGAAAAACAACAGGGGCACAAAAGTAAGTCACTGCTTTTGCTTCTCCTGACCTTTTCCCAAGGAAGCAAGAATGATGCAAAAATCGAGTTTCTTCTATAAACTAAGTGAAGACGAATCTGAATATCTATGTAAAGGATTTTAAAATTAGATTATTTTGGCCATGTGCGGTGGCTCAGATGTGAGATTCCAGCCCTTGGGTATGCCGAGGTGGGTGGATCATCTGAGGTCAGGAGTTCGAGACCAGGCTGACCATCATGGCAAAAATCTGTCTCTACTAAAAATACCAAAAAGTAGCCAGGAATGATGGCAGGTGACTGTAATCCCAACTCCTTGTGAGGCTAAGGCAGGAGAATTTCTTCAGCCCAGGAGGCAGAGGTTGCAGTGTGCCAAGATCTTGCCACTGAACTTCCACTAGAATGATAAGAGCAAAACTCTGTCTCAAAAATAAATGAATAAATATACAAAAAATAAAAGAATGGATAACTTCCCACCAGTCACCAATGTCAGACATGCAAAGATAAGGATACCAGAAGAAATCAGAAGGAAGAAGTTCTATGACAATGTAATGATGATCTCAAAGTGACTGCAAAAGCATAGTAAAGAACATCAAAAATCGAGGATGGGGTTATGTCAAACTAAGGTGCTTCAGAAGAACACAGGAAACTAAACAGAGAGAGAAGACATCCTACAGGACGGGAGAAATTATTGGATCACCATACATCTTACAATGAGTGAATACTTATAGTACCTAAGGGACTCAAATGACTAAAGCACATGAAAATGAATGGACTAATGATGTGAATACTCATTTATTTAAGTAAGATACACAGTTGTCCAGCAGGCATACTACAAAGTGCTTGTCATCCCTAAACCATAAAGCAAATGCAAATCAAATCCACGGTGAAATGTCATCTCACTTCAGTCAGAATGGCTGTTATCCAAAAGACAATAGAAATGCATTTCTGGTGAGGATGCAGAGTAAAGGGTATACATGCACCCTTTTGGTGAGAATATAAATTAGTGCAGGCCTTACACAGGGCTTTACGTCAATTTAAGTATGGAGACTCCTCAGAAATTTACAAGCAGAACCACCCATCATATGATCCAGCAATCCAAGTAGCGGGGCAACACCATGGGTTTGGTCCCCATCTTTCTAGCATATTTCCTGAGTGGACATTATTTAGTGACTCCCTATGTTTGAGACCAATTTTTCCTTTTGCCTGATCTTTGTGGAAGATTCTCTCTCTATATCACTATGTCTACGTCTACATCTATGCCTATGTCAAAGTCTATGTCTATGTTTATGTCAAGGTCTATGTCTTTATCTATGTCTATCTCTCTCTCTCTGTGTCTCTATCTGTATCTCTCTGTATCTCTATTTCTATCTCTATCTCTACATCTCTCTAATTCTATCTCTATCTCAATTAAAGCTGTTTGACACCTCTTTGTTCTTTATTTGGATACTTGCTTCTACCGTGTAACTCTGTTAGTCAACTAAAACCCATCTTCTTGAAACCTGGTGGATTTAGACTTTGCTAAGCAGACATTTTTGTTGTTGGGATGCTTTTGTAAGGATACTCTGGAACTTCAATGATCTTGAGAAACTTAACATCTCCCCACACTGGTGCATTTTGACATCTTCCTTCCTGTTACTCGTGTTCCTTGCTTGTCCTCTTGCTATCTTCTGTCTACTATTTAGCTCCCTTGAATTCTTTGACATATCCTACTTCAAACCTCTCATTGTCCATCCTTTTATCCACTAAACAAGCCCTTTTCTATTTCAGCCTCTCAACCACTATAGTCACGAGAAATTTAGGCTTTCTAAATCAGAGGCTCTTGAGGTACTCAAGGATCTGCCCCACCCTCCAAAAAATTATCTGACTGAAGCAGAAAGAAAAATGGCTAATTAGAAGAGATTGAGCATTTTAATTACCCAGCTTTTGGAGACATCCAGACTGTCACTGGATGTATCAGTTATAAGTAAAATGCAGTCCTCTGACTCATTAGATTAAATACTATGGCAAAATACTCTCAGAAAATTCTTCTTTACCAATACAGACAAAATGTATTAGACCTCCTATTGAATAGGTAACCTTGTCTCATTTTTCTGGAAGCACAATTCAGATTAAATATAAAATGGATATAAACCAGTAAGATGTATATTACCCTATTGCTTACTTCATGACTAAATTTTAGGAGAGCTGTAAAATCTGTTTTCCACTATCTGTATTTTTTTGCATATACACCGTGTGTGTGATATATTACTACCTCTGGATGTGATTACCCAGTTAATTTTGAGTATCACTTAAAACGGTACCATATTAATTGGCTTAGAGATAAGTGAGCATTATTGTGAATTACACACTCTTAAAAATCCCAGAAATAGATGACCACATTCACATGACTCATGCAAATATTTAGTAAATGAGATTAGTTTAAAATGGTTCATTGCACAAGGACACATATTACAAGCTGTTGTTATTATCAAGTGCAAGAATACATTTGTGGGTCAGGCACGGTGGCTCATGCCTGTAATCCCTGCACTTTGGGAGGCCAAGGCAAGTGGATCATCTGAATTCAGGAGTTTGAGACCAGACCAGCCTGGCCAATACAGCAAAACTCCATCTCTCCTAGAAATACAAAAGTCAGCCAGGAACGGTGGTGCATACTTGTAATCCCAGCTACGCAGTAGGTCGAGGCAGGAAAATTGCTTTATCCCAGGAGGCAGGGGTTGCACTAAGCTGAGATCTTACCACTGTACTCCAGCTTGTGTGAAAGAGGGTGATGGTATCGGTGAAAAGAAACAAACAAACAAACCAAAAACCTTAAAAAGGAGAATACATTTGGATTCTTCTTGGATTTACTAATTCACTAATTGAGCTGCATTATATTCACTGGACATTTAATATTTTATAAGCATTTTTTATAACAATAGAGGCATTTCTGCTGTTCAGTAAAAAAGTGTTCTTTTTCTAACTGAATGTTACTGGAAACTGGTTTTATTGCCAAGCGTTGTCTGAAATATCAAACACACTTAAGAATGGAATCAAATAAAATCAAGCAGCATTAAAAACTAAAGGTGACTGTCGGGACAATACTTATAAAGGCCTCTTAGGAAAAGCAGCCTCTTAATTGGTTACAAAGTTCCCAGCCTAAGAGATGAGAAAGGTCACGCCTGGGCAGTTCTGGAAACTCATGATGTTTGGGGACTCCAAGAGGAGAGGAATTCAACCCAATGTACAAGTTCTCACAGAAA
This sequence comes from Piliocolobus tephrosceles, assembly GCF_002776525.5. Lineage (NCBI taxonomy): Eukaryota > Metazoa > Chordata > Mammalia > Primates > Cercopithecidae > Piliocolobus > Piliocolobus tephrosceles. The sequence continues at coordinate 23,219,963 of NC_045456.1, read as the reverse complement.
AGCCTGGTGAGAGGTTCCTGGCTTAGCATCTAGTCTCAAGGCTTTACAAAATATAATCTGAGACTAACTATCGAAAGTTCCCAGGACAAGGTGGGCAGATCATGAGGTCAGGAGATCAAGAACATCCTGGCTAACATGGTGAAACCCCGTCTCTACTAAAAATACAAAAAATACAAAAAAAAAAAAAAAAAAATTAGCCGGGTGCCTGTAGTCCCAGCCACTCCGGAGGCTGAGGCAGGAGAATGCCATGAACCTGGGGGGGCAGAGCTTGTGCTGAGCTGAGATTGAGCCACTGCACTCCAGGGAATTCATTCAATCATCACTGCCATCCTCACTCTACCATCTAAAATATACATAAAGCTCAACACAAAGAAAGAGAAAAAAAGAAAGAAAGTTCTCACAAAGCAAACTGGAGAGGCCTCTGTGGCCAAGAATGGTGGCTCTCACCTGTAATACCAGCACTCCCGCAAGCCAAGGTGGAAGGAACACTTGAGCAGAGGAGTTCACATCTAGCCTAGGCAACATGGTGCAACACAGTCGCCAAAAACAAACAAACATACAAAATTAGCCAGGCATGATGGTGTGTGCCTGTGGTCTCAGTTACCCCAGAGGTTGAGGTAGGAGGGTCACTTGAGCCTGGGAGGTTGAAGCTGCAATGAGTCAGACACTCAGTTCTAATTTAAAAAGGAATAATAAATACATGAAGAAATAAATAAATAATGGCCTTTGTGGTCAATGACTACTCTTACTGAATTTAGATAAATAATGACAAAACTAGTAAGACCAGATTTTGTGAATAAGAGTCAAGAGAAGTAACTGTGAGTAAGAGTCAAGAGAATTATGCTTCAGTGGAAAACTATAGAACATCACATGCGATATCTTACAAGTTTTATTAGTCTACATTTCAATTCTTATTTTATTCAATATATTGCTACAACTCTCCAAACTCAAACTTCAACACTGTGTCCCCCTTTCATGATTTAGCAACACTGAAATCTAAGACTGCCCAATTGTCCGCAAACCTTGTAATCTGAAGCTGGATGACTCAGTACCAACATTTAAAAAAATCATCTTCATGCCGTTAATACCTGATGGCAACAGCGGAGACCCTAAAAACGGCAAACCAGGGAATTCATTCAATCATCACTGCCATCCTCACTCCATCATCTAAAATATATACATTAATCTCAACACAGAGAAATGTCAGTTGGCTGCCCTCTGGATGGGGAACAGGGCCTTTGATTGGAACTGATCAAGTCAGGAAGACAGCACCCTCATAATGTTATTAATACTCTCCTATAAGCAACTCAAGAGTTCCAAGCCCCTTCTACCATGTGTAGACTTAGCTAGATGGCTGTTTAAAATCCATGAAGTGGGCCCTTGCCAGAACACTATATTTGCTGATGCCATCATCTTAGGCTTCTCAGGCTCTATGATAACAAGAAATGTTTGTTATAAACCACCAAGTCCAGGTATTTTCTCATAACAATCCTAGTGACCATAGGTCATAAAATGTACCCTATTATTCATTTAAAAGCATAATTTTCCTAAGAAAATTAAGGAATAAGGCTTCAGCTCTTGTTAAATAAAGGCTTTTCACCATTTACTGTAAACTGCTGAAACACAGCCCCTATTCCAAGGTCGGTAAATGGTATCTTACAGGTTACGCTTCTGTTCCCCATTCCTTTAAATCATTATGACAGAATGGCTCATGGTGATAATTTAGGTTAAGAATTCCCAGAGTATCACAGACACTTTTTTTTTTTTTTCTTCATTTGTTTGTTTTGACAGGGTCTCACTTTGTCACCCAGGTGAAAATGCAGTGGAGCAAACATGCTCACTGCAGCCTTGTCCTCATGGTCACAAGCCATCCTCCCTCCTCAGTTCCAAACGAGGAGGACTGCACAGATGCCCACCACATCCAGCAACTTTTTGTCTATTTTATAGGGACAAGATCTCTCCATGTTGCCAAGGCTTGTCTCAAACTCCTGAGCTAAAGAGATATGCCCGCCGTGGACTCCAAATGCTGGAATTAAAGACCTGAACCATCACATCTTTAAAGACACTATTTCTTATGATGCCACTGTGAAGATACTAGAGCATTTTATCATTTCATTTAATCCTCACTGTCCTACGTTATAGGTGAAGGAAAAAATAACTTCGTAAAATAAATAACTCACTTGAAAATCAAAGTTGGTAACTTCTCCTTTAAAATTATTTGCAGCCTTTTCCTTTAAACGTTGATGGTCCTGTCAACATTTTGTCATGAAAATGCTTCCTCCTTGCAGATTATTTTGCTAACTGAAGAATCATGGGCTATAAAACTTATGGAACTCCATATATTCCATGCTGTAATATGCGTATTCAGGAAAGTTAAATGGTTTATTTATTTGATTCCTATTCTTTACATTTTTGTCATCAGATAATTTATTAAATCTTTAAGCCATCCCCTATCTGAAATTTTATGCCACTGTTTTATACACTTAACTCTCCAAAAAGCATATGGTTTAAAGTATTCCTATTCATATCTTCAATGGTATCTGATAGGCTCGGCGTGGTGGCTCCTGCTTGTAATCCTAGCACTTTGAGAGGCAGAAGAGGGTGGACCAGGATTTTTAGTCAACATAATCAAATGCTGTCCGTACTAAAAATACAAAATTTCAGCTAGCTGTGGTGGCACACACCTTTAATGCCAGTTACTCGGGATGCTGAGAAAGGAGAATAGCTCAAACCCAGAAGGGGGAGGCTGCAGTGAGCCAAGGTCCAGTCACTGTATCACGGCTTAGGTTATGATAAAGCTATACTCTGTCAAAAAAAAAAAAAAAAAAAAAAAAAAAAGATAAATTCGCAACCCTCCTAGATTATTCCTGTTTGTAAGAATATATTGCTAAAACATGGCTTACAACATCCATTGCCAAATATTTGAAGACAATATCAATGTGAGTACCTCCCAAAACTAAACACTCATTTTTCACTGTAAACTAGGACCATTTAGTTTCATTAAGCTATGTACCTAGAAACTTAGCCAGTTCAGTTCTGATTTTGGTGGAAAGTATGTTTTCATTACCACTGTCCTGCTTCAGTCACAGAATGCTTCAAGAAGAATGGATGTTTTAAACTCTAGTTTCAACAATATCTAAGTATTATTTTTTGAACTTTACTGTTCCTCCAAAGGATAAACATTTCATCGTGAGGCAGACAGTTTCTGAAGGCTTCTGAAACTTGAATTTGTGATTCATCCACCTAGGTCCCCAAAAGACAAGAGATTACAGGTGTGAACGACCTTGCCCAGCTGAAGCTGGTAAGTTTTTAAAAAGAAACACAGCCTAATTAGGAAACTTATGCAGCCTCCAAGGGAGACTTCACATGCACCTACTTCTGTATGTATTTATGTGCAAACCAACAAAGGCAGTTTTTTACAAACAACACAATTTACTCTCCTATTGAATTAGCTTTTGAGCATGTGTAGCAATAAAATCAGGCATTTTGCATTCCATGTATAGGTTTATTCTGAAAATTTTACTACACACATTACACCTAAATAGATAGCTTTCAAACAGTATTAAAAACAATGAAATTACTTTGAAAAACATTCCTTTTCAGCTCAAAAAATTCATGGAGGAAGTCAGTATCTACCTCTCCCCACAAAACTAACCTATTTCTAGTAGTGGTACTCAGGGAATAACGCAGAAACCACATTTTAATTTTCGATAACCAAGGAAGGTTTGGTATGCAAGAACTATTATTTTAAATATCTGCTTCAGTCTCCTTTTTCAGATCATCTTCCCCCAACATCTTTTCTAGAAACCCTGTAACTTGAGCTCCCACATTCTTCATGAGGATCACGGCGCACCCTATCCACGGAAGGTGGATATGTTCGTTCTTTTCTGCCACCATGCTCACGACCACTGGAATAGAAATCACCACGCCTCCTTGAGTAACTCTCCCGATTTCTGTCGTATCTATCTCGTGTATCGTTATAATCATGGCGACTGCTTCCACCAAAAGTCATCCGAGGAGCTGGTGCAAGTGCTGCACCATGAGAGGTCACTGCAGTGTTGATAAAATAATAGCACTAATGTTAAACTACATTTAAACATTTTTACTGGTATCACTAAACCACAAACCTTGAAGTTCCATTTGGAAATATCTGCGTTCCTCTGCCTCTGTTGACAGGATATTAATTGTGACTGCAATAGTCAAAATGTTTCATTTGAAAGAAGTGTCAGAGTAGTATTTTGAAGCTTAAGAAAGTTTATTCTAAAATAAAGGTTGAGTCACATTTTCTGTAAATGAATTGAAGTTCTAACCTTCATATAGATCCATAGGCTTTATAGTCTTAACATTTCCCAATATTTAAACATGTTATGTTTTTCCTTTGTAATTTTCCCTAAAATTTTGTTACAACAATGATCTGGTCTATTAAATATAATCCTATAATTTACAAAACATACCTGGACTCTTACAATAACTCTGATATGCATCTCTGTAAGAACATCTACTTGGATGTCCCGAATCATCTCTACGACGGCCATCATATTCACTATAAAACACACACACACACACACAATACTTTGTTACCAGTGTCAGAATGAACAATTTAAGATATATATTAAACAAAATCAGAAAATGTTATAATACCTGTATCCTCTAGAGGAATGTTCATCACGGCGAGAACGACCATAATCACACCGTGCATAGTCTTTACGTGGTGGAGCATAACACCTGGTGTCTCGAAAACTTGGATGATTTCTGCTTGCATAAGTCAAAGAAACAAATTTTAAATGATCGACTTCTAGTATCCAAAACATAACCTGTTTACAACTTCAAAAGAATAAAGGGCCAGACATCTAACCAGACATTTCTCCAAGTACAATATATGCAAATACCCAAAAGTATGGGGAACTGATACTCCTAATTAGGGATTCAAAAAATGCATTTCTAAGCCAAAATGTGATACCATGCTTCCCACATACTGGAATGGCTATAAACTGTAACAAGCTAGAAATACAGAGTCTTTGAGAAGACGCAGGTAAACTGGAACCATGAAACAGTGCTTGTTGGAATGGAAAACGATGCAGCTACTATGGAGACATGTGGTGGGTCCTCAAGAAAACAAACATAATTATCATATGATCAAGCAATTCCACACATATATACCCAGAATTGAGTAAGTGTACTCAAACTAATATTTGTGCCTAGAGATACTGCCGTGGAAACAACTCAAACAAAACAGTGGGTTAACAGCTTGTGTAAGGAGTGAAGTACTATGATGTAAATAAACCTTCAGGACATCCAGCAGAAAGAAAAGAGACAGACAGAAAAAGCCATGTAGTGTTTGAGCCCATTACAAGGAAATGCCCAGAACAGGTAAGTTCACAAACAGAACACAGATTGGTGTTTCCTGGCGGCTGCAGAAAGGAAGAAAATGAAAGGGACTGCTTAACCGGTAGTGGAGTTGTAGTTTAGAGTGATGAAAATGCTTTTCTACTAAATAGAGGTGGTTGTTACACAACGCAGAATTAAATGCCACCTACTTGTTAACCCCCAAATGTTTAACTTTGTTATGTGAAATTCATCACCACAACAAAAATCAACTATTTTTTCAATTTTCCTTTACCTATCCTTAGTTGCATAAGCATCATCTCTTGGTGACATACTGTCGTTTCTCCAGGAGAATGGCTGTCTGCGTAAAGGACCTGCGTAGCTCTCTCTTCCACGTGACATGGGACCTTTAATTTAGCATGATTACGTATTATGCAAAGTACAGAGAATTTCAAACACTATCATTTCTTCTCTAAAACAACTTTAAAAATTATTTCTCTCCTGACTCTCTCTCTCTTTCCCTGAGTTACCAGACATTCATGACACCTTCATTATAGCTTACAGCTTCGAATAATCTCTTGGCTCCTGCAAGCCCAGTTCTTCTTAAACACAGCTGAAGCTGAACATTAATTCTCAGGTTAACAGTTCATTTTTTAACTGTTAATAACTAGCTAGTTATTATTTTCCTTTTCATATGAATTACTATTTGATGACTATTCATATGATGACTATTAATGACACAGGGAAAACCTGTAAAGCCATCAAAACTTAGACTGATTTTAAAGTTTACAGATGTCGTCTTATCTCAGCTACAGAAACTAATTTTACCCATCTTGTTCAGTCTGTCTCACACACACACAAGTACTGCAACTCATGAACTACTGAAAGCGAAATTTATACATAAAAGTTCTCCTTTATCTCTAAGTGGTTGACTCTATCTTAAATGAGGACAAATTAAAATATGCTACTCCAGCTTTTCTAATGATGGCTAAGATTTATTTTACATGCAATAAGAAATACCAGTAAATGCAATAAGAAATACCAGTAAAAAAGTCACTACATCATTGTGCCTCATTCAAAACAGAACAGGTTTTCCCTTAATATACTCTTCATGTGCTATTTCTTACAGGTCAGTCTCTCACTTATGTGTTCCCTGGCTAATCTTTTAGTGGAAATCTGCTAGCTTATGTATTATGAAATCAATTTCTATCTAACTTCACCAATCCTCTAATACGAAATGGAAAATTCAAAGTGGAAGGTTTCCATTTCCTCCACAATATGATTCATGCCTTAGTAAGAATTTTAATTTGTTCTGCTTAAACTTCTTGGCTGAGAACCGTCAATTTTTTGCCTTGCTTTCTTCTGTTCCATCTGAAATCTTACTCTTGTCCTCCTTCTCAAGATTATTACTTCTGTTCAATCTTACTGCTCACCTCTTGTTGCTTAGTTCTAAATTCTCTCCTCAAATAATTTCAAATCCTGCACTAAGGAACTTGTGTGAAGGCGTAAACATCCCTGTACAATCTTAATGATAAATATACAGCCCCTGAATTTCACAACTCTGCATTTCTGTGAAAAATGTTGAACTCCTTCATATCTCCATTTCAATCCCTACTTACACTGTTAAATAGTATTAAAGCCCAGTGACTACTTTTCTGCTAAATGCTCTTGTAGTATCCTCAAAGAAACAGTAAGAATGCCTTGCACATAAGCATTACCAAGGTCACAGAAACTGTATGGACAGGCAGAGTGGCTCATGCTTCGAGGCACTCTGGAAGGCTGAGGCAGGTGCACTGCTTGAGCCCAGGGCTTTAGTGTCAGCTATGACAATGTACTGAGATCCTGTCTCTACAAAAATAGGGAAAGAAAAATTGGACATGTGTGGTGGTGTATGCCATCAGCCACAGAAACTCAGGAGGCTGAAACAGGAGGATTGTATGAGCTCAGGAATTTAAGGCTGTAGTAAGCCATCATCTCACCATCGCAGTCTGGCCTGGTGAGAGCAAGACTCCAACCTGACAAAAAAAACTGAACATGCAATTTTTAGGTTGGAACAGTGGGTCAAATACAAACGGACGTAGGATATGGTAGGGTTCCTTAGATTAAGAAGCCTTCCATCAAAGAATACTGCCAGGAACTTTAAGAAAAATTAAAAGGAATTCTCTAGCAAACAAAGCATTAAATGGAACATTTTGCCTCTTTGTAATCATTTCTTTTTGATCTGCAGTTAGAAGGTCAACTATTTCTTCACCATAAATCTGAAATTCGCCTAGTGAGATTCAAACTAAAATAAAAGCTATCAATCAATAAATAGGTCCATGTATGTGTCAATTCTAATATGTTTCTCAATCTTAAAGTGAAGCATTCAGGTAAATAGTTCATTTTCAATCATACAAAAACTACGGTCTGGCTCTCAGGTTGCATTTACCTTGGCCTCCCATCCCACCATTGCTTCTTGCCACAGTCGAAGGAGCAGATTTTTTAGGAGGAGGACTTCCAATTCTTGAAGATGGATCTCTTTTAACTCCAAACGTTCCCCTAGAAGAACTCATGTGGAGATCAAGAGTGTATCTGCCATCACCTGTGTTTCATACAAAATCTTTTTAGTTGAGAAACATCACTATTTCTTAAATGGCTAAATTTTAGATGTGTATAAATATTTCCTGCACATTGTAATTGTAAAATTGCACAATTCTCTAAACTAATAAACTTTAGCATTTCTATATGAAATTAGTGTAATTCAAGCAATAAAAGTCCATTTAGAAAATCCACAAAAACAATCAGGAATCATTATACATTGGTGTGAGAGAGAGAGAGATGTGGGATATGTGGAGAGTAAAGAGAGAGCAGAGATCTATGAGTCAAATATCTAAATGTAATCTAGATCAAGAAAAACATATTAGGATATCAGTGATAAATGACTGCTCATATCATTCAGGCATGAAGAAAGCTTCATCAAAACATATCATAAAATTAAATCAAATTCCACTCAAAGGAACTCAAATAATTACAGAATCAAAAAGTGACACCTTAGAAAAATACATGGTGTCTAAAACTTGTTAACATAATTTAGAATTCTTAAATTTTCCTTATTTAATAGTAATTTTCAGCTTGGGCTATGCTCAATTATAGTAACCCTTAAGAATTGCACATTAAATAATGAAAAATATTATGATCGATCAATCGATAGATAGATAGATGGACAGACAGATAGATAGATTCCAATTCCCTGGTGGTGTCACAGGTAATAACAGGGACATTCTCATACATGGCAGAGCAAGATCAATTGGATCAAAAAAGACACAAAGCTCTGTCTCTTAGAGTGCATCATACACTGCAATTTCAACTTGAGCAAATAACTCTACTGAATCACACATCTAGTTGTTCAAACTCCAAATGAAATGTTAAGAGATAATACAATTTACCTAATAGGCATATTTTAATGTATGGTTTGCTTTGGTTTTCTTAAGTAAAATTTGACCCCTCATTCCTATCGAGTAAATCTTCCACAAACACCATTTACAGTGACTTATCCTCCAGCAAAGAAAGTTACATACTTATTTGTGAAGCAGTGTAGTGATTTTTAGACTTTTCCTGAGTCACAGACTCTCTGAAGAAATTAGAGTTCTACATTCCTTAAATGGCGATGCCATATGGCAGGCCAATCTGCAAATTCTCCATATGAAATGAAAAATAAAATAGATTTTCATAGATGCTTGCACATGTATACACAGAAAAGCAAATATAGTTAAATCAATCCTAAAATACTGAGTTACAGCCAGGCATGGTGGCTCCCACCTGTCATCCCAGCACTTTGGGATGAGGAAAGAAAAAGATCCTCTCACAATGTTTTATCCTTAGCACCTGTTCTTTAAAAAATTAATAATAAAAACAATGAAGCAAAACTAGCCTGGCCAGGTTCGCCCAGCCTAAACCTAATAGTTAAAAATCAACTTATGACTGATGTTCCTGACATTATGTAAAAGAACGCAGTGAAACTCCCAGCCCTGTTTTGTTTCTCTCTGACCACCGGGGCATGCAATCCCTGTCACGTACCCCTTGCTTGCTCAAATCAATTACGACCCTTTCCTGGGAAATCTTCAGTGTTGTGAGCCCTTAAAAGAGGCAGAAATTGTGCCCTCGGGGAGCTTGGCTTTTGAGACGGTCGCTTGCCGATGCTCCCAGCTGAATAAAGCCCTTCCTTCTACAACTTGGTGTCTCAGAGGTCTTGCCTGCAGCCCGTCCTGCTACATTTCTTGGTTCCCTGACCAGGAAACAAGGTAACTGATGGATGGCCAAGGCAGCCCCTTAGGTGGCTTAGGCCCGCCCTGTGGAGCATCCCTGCGGGGTACTTAGGTGGCTTAGGCCCGCCCTGTGGAGCATCCCTGCGGGGTACTCTGGCCAGCCTGAGTGACACCATCCAAAGAGCGCTCCCGGGTAGGCAACTGCCCCCGTGGAACGCCTGACCAGAGCAGCGCATAGCAGGCCCCCGAGGAGGATCAACACAGTGGCTGAACACCGGGAGGGAACTGGCACTTGGAGTCTGGACATCTGAAACTTGGTAAGACTAGTCTTTGGAACTTGCCCCACTCCATCTGAGTGGAAGCGTGGCCTGATCACCCACAGTGTGCCTGGATTGGCACTTTTCTTCTGGCTTTGTCTTGACTTGAATTGCTGGATACTTTGGATTTGGTTTTGACTTGGCTGAAATCTCTTGGTGCTCATATTTTGAATTTTGTGGTATTCCGATTTTGGTGTGGTATAAACGATAAAAGTGTGTGTGTGCCCTTTTTAACCATTCTTTGTTTCGTGGTGAGTGTTTGTGGTGAGAGTGTAGTATTTTGTCCTGGAGAACATGGGTCAGGCACAAAGTAAGCCCACCCCATTGGGAACTATGCTAAAAAAATTCAGAAAAGGATTTAATGGAGACTATGGAGTCACTATGACTTCAGGAAAACTTAGAACTTTGTGTGAAATAGACTGGCCAGCATTAGATATAGGCTGGCCATCAGAAGGCAGCTTAGACAGGTCTTTAGTTTCAAAGGTATGGCACAAAGGAACAGGCAAACCTGGACACCCAGATCAATTTCCATTATAGATTCCTGGTTACAGCTACTTTTAGATCACCTGCAGTGGTTAAGGGGGCAGGCAGCAGCAGTACTAGTAGCAAAGGGACAGTTGGTTAAGGAAGGTTCTCACTCCACCAGACAAGGGAAGCCGGCACCTAAACTTCTGTCTGACCCAGAGCCCGAGGACTCATGGCAAGAGATGGCACCAACAGTGCTCCCCTCCCCCCGCTTATCAAGTGGGGAGGCCCCCTTCTCCTGAGCCTGAAGCCCCCTAGACCATCCGGAGTAGACAAAAAAGGAAGTGAAGCTGCAGGAAAAACTCCTCCCTTGGCAGCCTGCTTACGGCCCAAGACTGGAATCCAAATGCCCCTAAGAGAGCAGCGATATACTAGGTAGATGAGGATGGACACATAGTGGAAAGGCGTGCCTTTGTGTATCACCCTTTCACCTCTGCTGACCTCCTCAACTGGAAAAATAACAATCCATCTTACACTGAAAAGCCTCAAGCTCTAACTGACTTGCTCCAAACAATTATCCAGACTCATAATCCCACTTGGGCTGATTACCACCAGCTACTCATGTACCTCTTTAACACAGATGAAAGACGAAGGGTGCTGCAGGCAGCAGCTAACTGACTAGAGGAGCACATCCCAGTTGATTATTAAAATCCTCAGGAGTATGTAAGATTTTAGCTGCCAGGAATGGACCCTCAATGGGACCCAAATGAAGGACCAGATATGGAGAGGCTAAAATGATACCAGGAGGTATTAACTGCAGGGTTAAGAAAAGGCGTTCAAAAGGTTACTAATGTAAATAAAGTTTCTGAAGTCATCCAAGGAAAGGAGGAAAGCCCAGCCCAGTTCTGTGACAGACTCTGTAAAGCTTACCGTATGTACACTCCTTTGGATCCGGATAGTCCTGAAAACCAGCATATGATTGATATGGCTTTAGTTAGAGCGGAAGATATCCAGAGAAAATTGCAAAAACAGGCTGGGCTTGCAGGAATGAATACCTCGAAGCTACTGGAAATAGTTAATCAAGTATTTGTAAATAGAGACGCAAAAAAGCCGCCGCCGTAAGGAGGGCGAACACCAGACCAGGCGAAACGCTGATTTGCTGGCTGTGGCAGTTAAAGGGATCCCCCCACAAAGGGCAAGAAAATGGGGGTTCCAGAAGGAATGCCCAGTCCAATCACTCATGCCTGCAACGTGACCAGTGTGCCTATCGTAAAGAAATAGGACATTGAGAAAACAAATGTCCCCAACTAAGAGAAAAACAGACTGATGTACAGCAGAAGACCTCAAACAACGATGAAGGAATTTTGTTCAATCTAGCTGAAGGGCTGCTAGACTGAAGGGGACGGGGTTCAAATGCTCCCCAAGGAGCAATAGGGGGCAAGGACATTAAGTTTTTGGTCAATACTAGAGCTGAACACTCAGTAGTAACCACCCCAGTGGCCACCTTATCTAAAAAGATCATTGATACAATTGGAGCAACATGAGTCTCTGCCAAGCAGGCTTTCTGCTACCATGGACGTGCTCGGTGGGAGGGCATAAAGTGACTCATCAGTTTCTGTATATGCATGACTGCTCCTTGCCTTTGTTGGGAAGACTTGCTTAGCAAGCTGAGAGCCAGTATTTCCTTTACAAAACAGGGCTCTTCACAGCTGGAGTTACCAGAAACGGGAGTCATGATGGCCCTTACAGTCCCCCGGAAAGAAGAGTGGAGACTTTTCCTAACCGAGTCAGACCAGGAAATAACACCGGCTCCAGCTGAGCGATGGCCCCAAGTATGGGCGAACGATAATCCTCTGGGGCTGGCAATCAATCAAGCCCCTGTACTCATAGAAGTTAAGCCTGGGGTCCAGCCAATTAGAAAAAAGCAGTATCCAGTTCCCAGGGAAGCCCTTAAAGGAATACAGGCTCATCGTAAGCACTTAAAAGCCTTTGGAATTATAGTTCCTTGCCAGTCTCCATGGAATACCCTCCCCTTCTACCTGTCCCTAAACCAGGGACCAAAGACTATCGACCCATACAGGACTTACGCTTGCTAAACCAAGCTACAGTGACTCTGCACCCAACAGTTCCTAACCCATACACACTGTTAGGATTGCTGCCAGCTGAGGACAGCTGGTTTACTTGCCTGGACTTGAAAGATGCCTTCTTTAGCATCTGGCTAGCTCCTGAGAGCCAAAGCTGTTTACCTTTCAGTGGGGAGATCCGGGGTCAGGTGTCACCACTTAGTACACTTGGACTCGGCTTCCCCAGGGGTTCAAAAATTCCCGCACCATCTTCAGGGAAGCGTTGGCTCCAGATCTCCAGAAGTTTCCTGCTGAAGACCTTAGGCTGTACCCTGCTCCAGTACGTAGTTGACCTTCTGCTAGGACACTCCATGGCAGTCGGGTGTGCAAAAGGGACGGATGCCCTGCTTCAGCACCTGGAGGACTGCGGGTATAAGGTGTCCAAGAAGAAAGCTCATATCTGCAGACAACAGGTAAGCTACCTGGGATTCACTATTCAAAAAGGGGAGTGCAGCCTAGGGTCAGAAAGAAAGCAGGTCATCTGTTAGCTAAAACACTGCATGGAGTTACAAAGCGGGGGCGACACTGAGCCCTTTGAATGGGGGACTCTACAACAGCAAGCCTTTCATAAGTTAAAAGAAAAACTTATATCGGCCCTAGCCTTAGGACTACCAGATTTGACAAAACCTTTCACACTCTATGTGTCAGAAAGAGAAAAAATGGCAGTGGGAGTTTTAACTCAAACTGTGGGGCCCTGGCCAAGACCAGTGGCCTGCCTCTCAAAACAACTAGATGGGGTTTCTAAAGGCTGGCCTCTGTGTCTAAGAGCCTTGGCAGCAACGGCCCTGTTAGCACAAGAAGCGGATAAACTAAGCCTTGGACAGAACTCAAATATAAAAGCCCCCCTTGCGGTGGCAACCTTAATGAATACCAGAGGACACCATTGGCTAACAAATGCCAGATTAACTAAGTACCAAGGCTTGTTATGTGAAAACTCCCACATAACCATTGAAGTCTGTAACACTTTAAATCCTGCCACCTTGCTCCCGGTGTCTGCCAGCCCTATTGAACATAACTATGTAGAGGTGTTGGACTCTGTCTATTCTAGCCAACCAGATCTTCGAGACCGGCCATGGGCATCTGTAGACTGGGAATTATATGTGGACGGGAGCAGCTTCATCCACTTGCAAGGAGAAAGGTGTGCAGGATATGCAGTACTAACTTTGGATGACGTTGTTGAAGCTAAGCCATTGCCTCAGGGCACTTTGGCCCAAAAAGCAGAACTCATTGCTCTTACTCAGGCTCTGGAACTCAGTGAAGGTAAGACTGTAAATATCTATACTGATTCTCGATATGCCTTCCTACCCTTCAAGTACATGGAGCATTATATAAAGAAAAAGGCCTGTTAAATTATGGGGGAAAAAACATAAAATATCAACAAGAAATTCTATAATTATTGGAAGCAGTGTGGAAACCACAAAGGGTGGCAGTCATGCATTGCAGGGGACACCAGCAGGTTTCCACCTCGGTGAGCCAAGGAAACTCCCAAGCAGACACAGAGGCACGAAAAGCAGCACCTACTTTTTACCGGGCATCAGTCACAGCCCCACCACTCCCTCAAATGCTTCATCTGGTGCCAACTTATTCTAAAGAGGAAAAAGACTTTCTTCAAACAGAGGGAGGAAAACAATAAAGAAAGGATGGATAAAGTTGCCAGATGGAAGAATAGCTGTTCCATAGGTGTTAGGAGCTGCAGTCGTGCTGGCTGTACATGAAACTACCCATCTAGGCCAAGAATCACTCAAAAAGCTGTTAGGCCGGTATTTCTACATCTCACACTTGCCAGCTCTTGTTAAAACAGTAGCTCAGCGATGCGTTACCTGTCGACAGCACAATGCAAAACAAGGCCCCTCTGTACCTCCTGGCATACAAGCCTTTGGAGCAGCTCCTTTTGAAGATCTTCAAGTAGACTTCACAGAGATGCCTAAACGCAGAGGTAACAAGTATTTACTGGTTCTAGTGTGTACTTACTCTGGGTGGGTGGAGGCTTACCCAACAAGAACTGAAAAAAGCTCATGAAGTAACCCTTGTGCTTCTTCGATATCTCATCCCTAGGTTTGGACTGCCCCTACGAATTGGCTCAGATATAATGGGCCGGCATTTGTGGCTGACTTGGCACAGAAGACGGCAAAGATATTAGGAATCACTTGGAAGTTATACGCCGCTTATCGACCTCAGAGTTGCAGAAAGGTGGACCAAATGAATCAAACTATCAAAAATAGTCTAGGGAAAGCATGTCAGGAGACAGGATTAAAATGGACACAAGCCCTTTCTATACTATTGTTTAAAATTAGGTGTACCCCTCTAAGAAAACAGGATACTCCCCTTATGAAATTCTGTATCACAGGCCTCCTCCTATACTGCGAGGACTTCCGGGTACTCCCCAAGAGTTAGGTGAGATTGAATTACAGCGGCAGCTACAGGCTTCAGGGAAAATTGCCCAGACTATCTCAACTTGGGTAAATGAGAGGTGCCCAGTCAGCTTATTTTCCCCAGTTCACCCTTTTTCTCCAGATGACCGTGTGTGGATCAAGGACTGGAACGTGGCTCCATGGCAGCCACCGACCACTCCCACAGCTGTAAAGGTGGAAGGAATCCCAGCCTGGGTTCACCACAGTCGTGTGAAGCCTGCAGCAGCTGAGACCTGGGAGGTCAAACCAAACCTGGACAATCACTGCAAAGTGACCCTGAGGAAAATGACAAGCCCTGCTCCAGTCACTCCCAGAAGCTGACTGGCCTACGTGTAGCCGACGCATGAGGAAAACTGTTGTGGGACTTAATTTTCCTTATAACATGGACCCCTCTCAACCTCCCATGATCACAGTCTTTGAAATAAGACTAAGGACTGGTCCTTTCCTAAAAGACACAAGTAAAATAATAGCTAAAACAGAAGAAAGGGGAGTCCCCAAAAATGTAACCTTAAAATTTGATGCCTGTGCTGCGATTAATAGTAAGCTGCTCAGGATAGGATGCGGTTCTCTAGATTGGGAAAAAAGTTATACAGCAGAAAATAAGTATATCTGTCAAGAATCATATTCACATGACATATGTCAGTACTGGTCTTGTGTCATTTGGGCTGCCTGGAAAGAAGATAGAAAAGATCCTGTTTGGCTCCTCCAAAAAGGAAAAGCCAGCCCCTCCTGGATGAGTGGGGGCTGCAATCCTTTAGAAGTGATCATCACAAACCCCTCAGACCCAGAATGGAATCAGGGAAAATACGTAACATTAGGCATTGATGGGAAAGGACTAGATCCTAGTGTAAGCCTCCTAACAAAAGGAGATATTCAAAGACGCTCCCCAGAACCAGTATTTCAAACTTTCTAGGATGAACTAAATGTGCCAGTACCTGAGATTCCAGGAAAAACTAAAAATTTGTTTTTGCAAGTAGCTGAGCATGTAGCCCAGTCTCTAAAAGCCACTTCATGTTATGTTTGTGGAGGAACCGTAACAGGAGATCACTGGCCATGGGAAGCCCGAGAATTAGTTCCTACAGACCCAGTTCCTGATGAGTTCCCAGCCCAAAAGAACCACTATAACAATTTTTGGGTTCTAAAAACCTCAATTATTAGACAGTATTGCATAGCTAGAGAAGGAAAGGGATTCACTCATCCTGTAGGGCAGCTGACTTGTCTTGGGTAAAAGCTGTATAATGGTACCACAAAGACAGTTACATGGTGGAGTTCCAATTACACAGAAAGAAATCCATTCAGTAAACTTCCAAAGTTGCAGACTGGGCCCACCCAGAATTCCACCAAGACTGGACGGTCCCACTGGGTTGTACTGGATATGTGGACACAGAGCTTATGCTAAGCTGCCTGATCAGTGGACAGGTAGCTGTGTAATTGGTAGCATTAAGCCATCTTTCTTCTTACTGCCCATAAAAACAGGTGAACTCCTGGGCTTCCCAGTTTATGCTTCCCGCAAAAAACGGAGAATAGCCATAGGTAACTGGAAACATGATGAATGGCCCCCAGAAAGAATCATACAATACTATGGACCCGCCACATGGGCTCAAGATGGCTCATGGGGATATCCGACCCCCATCTACATGCTCAACTGAATCATACAGTTACAAGCTGTTTTAGATATTACTAATAAAACTGGTCAAACCTTGACTGTTCTTGCCCAGCAAGAAACTCTAATGAGAAATGCTATCTATCAAAATAGACTAGCTCTTGACTACTTGCTAGCAGCTGAGGGAGGAGTTTGTGGAAAATTCAACCTTACTAATTGTTGTCTACACATAGATGATCGGGGCAGGTAGCTGAAGATATAGTTACACAACTGGCACATGTACCCATGCAACTGTGGCACGGATTTAATCCGGAAGCCATGTTTGGAAATTGGTTTCCAGCAATAGGATGATTTAAAACTCTTATAATAGGAATAATAATAATAATAGGAACCTGCTTACTGCTCCCTTGTCTGATATCTGTACTTCCCCAAATGATAAAAAGCTTTGTCACTACTTTAGTTCACCAAAATGCTTCAGCACAAGCATACTATATAAATCACTATCGATCTATTACACAGGAAAACATAAATAATGAGAGTGAGAGCTCCCACTAATAAAATGAGTGAAAGTGCCGAAGGGGGGAAATGAGGAAAGAAAAAGACCCTCTCACAATGTTTTATCCTCAGCACCTGTTCTTTAAAAAATTAATACTAAAAACAATGAAGCAAAACTAAAGACAGGCAGACTGGCCGGGTTCACCAGGCCTAAACCTAATAGTTAAAAATCAACTTATGACTGATGTTCCTGACATTATGTAAAAGAACACAGTGAAACTCCCAGCCCTGTTTTGTTTCTCTCTGACCACTGGGGCATGCAACGCCTGCCACGTACCCCTTGCTTGCTCAAATCAATCACAACCCTGTCCTAGGAAATCTTTAGTGTTGTGAGCCCTTAAAAGGGACAGAAATTGTGCACTTGGGGAGCTTTGATTTTGAGATGGTAGTTTGCCGGTGCTCCCAGCTGAATAAAGCCCTTCCTTCTACAACTTGGTATCTCACAGGTTATGCCTGTGGCCTGCCCTGCTACAGGGAGACTGAGGCTGGCGGATCACAAAGTCAGGAGATCGAGACCATCCTGGCTAACACGGTGAAACCCCATCTCTACTAAAAATACAAAAAGATTAGCTGGGTGTGGTGGCGGGCGCCTGTAGTCCCAGCTACTCAGGAAGATGGAGCAAGAGAATGGCATGAACCCAGGAGGCGGAGCTTGAGGTGAGCCGAGATCAACCCACTCCAGAGTCCAGCCTGGGCAACAGAGCCAGACTCTGCCTCAAAAAAAAAAAAAAAAAAAAAAAAGAGTTACAAATATTACATCTAAACAGACGGTTTTTCAAATAGCATTCAAAATTATAAAATTACTTTGAAAAAATTCCTTTTATTCAGAATATCTCAAAAAATTCATGGAAGAAGTCAGTATCTACCTCTCCTTATAAGGTATAAGAAACAAACCTATTTCTTATAGTGGTACAACATTTTAATTTTCCATATGCGAGCAAGAATTGATATGCAAGAACTATTATTTTAAATATCTACTTCCATCTCCTCCTTCAGATTGGCCTTCCCTAACACTACTTACATAAGCCCTGTAACTTAAGCTACAATGTGCTTCACAAGGAGGATGGTGCATGGTGGAAATGGTGCACTTCCACCATGCTCACCACCACTGGAACAGAAATCACCATGGCTCCTTGAGTAACTCTCAGACTTCTGCCATGTCTATCTCGTATACTGTTATAACGTGGTACCTCCTTCCACCTACGTCATCTGAGACCCTCGCTCACGTGGTGCACCACGGGAGGTCCCTGTGGTGATGATAAAATAACAGAGAGTATGTTGACCTATTTCAACATTTCTACTGATACTACTAAAGCATGAATCAGTTAAAGTACTATTAGGAAATATCTGCTTTCCTCTGCCTTGGTTGTCAGGATATTCATTAGGCTTGCAATAGTCAAAAGGTTTTATTTAAAAGAAGTGTCAGAATAGGATTTTTTCTTATTTCTTTCTTTCTTTCTTTTTTTTTTTTGAGACAGAGTCTTGCTTTGTTCCCCAGGCTGGAGTGCAGTGGCATGATCTCTGCTCACTGCAAGCTCTGCCTCCTGGGTTCATGCCATTCTACTGCCTCAGTCTCTCGAGTAGCTAAGACTACAGGCACCCGCTGCCACGCCTGGCTAATTTTTTGTATTTTTAGTAGAGATGGGGTTTCACTGTGTTAGCCAGGATGGTCACGATATCCTGACCTCATGATCCACCTGCCTTGGCTTCCCAAAGTGCTGCTGAGATTACAGGCGTGAGCCACCGCGCCCGGCCAAGAGTAGGATTTTGAAGTTCAAGAAAGACTTAAACTTAGATATTTCCTGAGTCACAGACTCTTTTGAATAATTAACGTCCTACATTCCTTAAGTGGAAAATGCTTTATGGCAGGCCACTATGCAAATTATCCCTATCAAAATATTTGCATCCATGTGTCTACGTGTATACACAGAAAAATAAATGTTGTGAAAGCAATCCTAAAATACTGAGTTTGTAATGTCCTTTTGGAAGGTTTTCAAGATATCCCTATATTTTGACAATGCAGTATCTATGAACTACGGGGCCCCAAAGTAAGAAACTCTAAAGTATTATGAATGTGAATGAGTTCTGCAGAAAACCTGGCGAGTACAATCAGCATTCATAAACTCAATTCAGTTAGAAATTTATATTATTTCCAAGCAAAGTAATTAAGATTTTAAAACAAATTTTAGATATTAGTTCACTCTTTCTTATAATACGTCTTTAGTACTTACAAATGATTTTGCTTATTAACAAGAATTTACTTTTCCTAGGAAGTAAATAAAATTGAGAAATTTCTACACCTTCCAACACTGTCTTTCAGTCCTATGGTTCCATCTTTATGTTTTAAAACATTACCCAAGTGTCCTCCACGTGAATGATGCCGCCCTCTTGTTCCTCCACTACTACTTCTTATAGATTTCAGACTTCCCAAAGGGCTTCTGTGTCTTGAAGGAGGTGATATCCTCCACGTACCACCACTTTCAAAGGATGGTTTGTTGGCTTGTTCTACTTTTATTGCTTTTCCATATAAAAACTGAAAGAATAAAGTATACTATCAATAAAATTGTCACATTTAAACTAAACACATTTTACAAACATTTTACATCAACTATATTTCAGTTCTACATGTTTTCACTGAACACAAACATTTTTCTTTTCTTTTTATTTTTTCCTGAAATTATCACATCCTTCACAATTTGTTGAGCACATGCCTTCAATGAAGGGATAAACACAAATTCTGCTATTCAAATTCCTTGAAAGGCCTCCACTATTAAAAAATAACATCTCAAAAAAATTAACCCATCACATATTCAGACAATGTAGCACATCTGTTCTTTACAATACATAATTTACTTCATTTTTGCATCCACTTCACTTATTTAAAAGCTTCAGCGTTTCAAGTGCATATAAAAGAATGTGTCATTTTAAAAAGTAATGTTAGTTATTCAAAGACATTAGTTACTCATTTTGAACTTTCTTATTTATTGTGCTCACACTTGCCTACAATGTCCCAGTATGATTTACAATTCTATATTTACTCTACTTCTGTTTCCTTAAATGTGACCTAGGGTTGGTCTCCTTCATGTTTTCTGCCATATTAATTTCTTATTTGGCATTAGACATGTCCCTATAAAACAACTCTTAGTAGACTATTGCATGTTATTTCTCAGAAATGCTTACATGTCCTAATTAAATTCACAATAACTTTCTTCAGTTTTATCTTTTCTATTGGCGAAAGTAATGTTTGAAAACAGCTCAGCTAAGAACTCTATTTAAAAATTACACGGCTTTTGTTATTTGAGGGAAGATCTTAAATACCTTCCCTTAGCCACACAGCCAGTTGGTCCTACCTTGAGACTTCGTTTGCTATTTCTGGGCAAAAATATTTTCCCCAGATTTGCACATGGCTGCTTGCTTCCCAGTATTCTTAGGTCAGCCAAAATTTCTCAAACTCTTCATTCCTCCTGAAAACTCTAAGTACCTCCTTATTTCCATTCTTAATAGTTATGTGCATATAACATTTTATTTATTTATTTATTTATTTTTATTTATTTATTTATTTTTTGAGACGGAGTCTCGCTCTGTTGCCCAGGCTGGAGTGCAGTGGCCGGATCTCAGCTTACTGCAAGCTCCACCTCCCGGGTTTACGCCATTCTCCTGCCTCAGCCTCCCAAGTAGCTGGGACTACAGGCGCCCGCCACTTTGCCCGGCTAGTTTTTTGTATTTTTTTAGTAGAGACGGGGTTTCACCGTGTTAGCCAGGATGGTGTCGATCTCCTGACCTCGTGATCCACCTGTCTCGGCCTCCCAAAGTGCTGGGATTACAGGCTTGAGCCACCGCGCCCGGCCTATATTTATTTTTATACAATAAAATATGTGAGATGAAGGGGTTTAGAAATCACATCTATAAAAATTACCTCTTCTTCTGCTTAAAAACTAGTGGAAACAATTATCATAGATTACTATACATAAGTCAAAATTATCTCCAGTCCCGACACCATGACATGAACAGAAAGCATGTTCTACCACGCCTTCAAATACAAGAGTGTAAGAGTGAATAAAAATGTACTATCTGCTATGTACCAGGAAGTGTGCTAGATGTAACAGAAATAAAAGCAACTAGGAAAGTTTAAATATGTACTAAAGACAATTTAACAATCAAGAGATTAATACATGATACAGGGAGTACCAAATACCTAGTGTATATGATTAGGAAGAAACTATAAAATCTAAGGTGTTTTTGAAGAATAAATTATTATTTCTTAGACATTTACAGGCAACAGCAACGCTCACCAAGTCCAAGAAAGCATACTCGAGATAGCATGAAGGGTAACAGAAACTAAAATCAGATTGTGATAATGTTATAAAACACAAAAAGCTCCAAAGGGTCCAGAATGGAATGATCTTAACTGCAACGTACAGGAATTCAGTAGTTAACAGTATTACAGAGAAGTTTAAAGCTGTAATAAACATATAGTCCCTCAAATTTAAGACTCAGTAGGACAAGAGACCATGGATTGGATCAAAACAAGTCCACCAACACACTGGGAAAATCAGGAATTATGTACGCATGTTACATAAATCACTTTGGTGACAGACTAAAAATGTTCCTAGGAGAAAAGGACAACAACGGGGCAAATATGTCAGTCAGTTGTTCTGTTATCCAAATTCAATGTTCTCATATTATTTCCTATGTTCAACTTTTTAACACTTCTTTCGATGAAAAGGTCTTCCTTAAATATCCGTTCTCTAGAATATATTTTAAGAGAATGGACAAGAATGTTTCCATCTTGTGAGTCTGTCTAGGTGTCTCTTTACAGAAGAAATCTTTCTTGTAAGGGTGTCTATGTATATATCCACATGATACAAAAGTCTACGATACAAAAGTATTTCCAGGAATTGGAAGTAATTCCATTAACAGCATTTAATAAATATTGACTTCTTTCTGTCATATTCCTGAGGGTGCTTTCTAAGTTTTAAACCTCTTTGTAAGCTTTTGAAAATCTATTTACACTCGTATTGAAGTACAAACATGGAAACTGGATTACCATAGAGTAATTCATACAATGTTTATTTCTATATGCTTTCAAACACACTTGCATCTATGAGGCAGAAAGAAGAGGACGCCTAAAGCATTTCGGCGTTCTGCTATCATCAAAAGTTTAGTAATACTAAAAGGACCTAGTGATCCTGCTAATTGAAAACCAGAGTTAAAACATTACTCACTAGGGACCCTTACCTTTCCATTCATATCTTTGGCAGCATTCTTAGCATCTGCAGGGTTCTCAAAAGTAATAAATGCAAAGCCTCTACACTTGTTTTTTCGATCTTTCTTCCAAATAACTAAAATATATGAAAACATTTTACATTTATATAACTAACTCATCATAGTACTAAACATCTTAAGAGTTACATGAAATAAAAAAAAAATTGCATTTCACATCATCACTATGATTCTTAATACTAAGTCACCCGTATAGTCTGCCTATTATATTTCATTTTGCTCCCTAGCTGCACAAATAATTTACTTTTGCTCGTTTTCCTTCTGAAGTAGTAGGTGATCCTTTCCACAAACCCTTCAGCTGTTGCCATGGGAATTATCTGAATATCAAACATAAACTTCAAAACAACAGTTAAAAAACAAAAAACAAAAAAAACACTTTAAGAATTTAAGGAAATGTTTTGAGTATATGTTTACTGTGGTAAAAAATAAATATAAAATACACAGAAATATATGTTGGCATTAAGAGTTACCTTCCGACAAGGGACCATGTTTCCCAAATACTGCTTTAAGCGTCTTTTCATTGGCTTCTCTGCTTAGCCCACCAATGAAAAGCTTGCCAGGCTGATTCACTTCCATCATTTAGCTGTAAAGGGTAAAAAATTATCTACAGTCAGATAATAAGAAGGAAGCCCAAAAGATAAAATTTTATTACATACTATGTTGAAACCTCAAGTGAAATACCCTTACAGAGGCTGACATCTTCTTAGTATTTCTTATCGAAATATGAAAAAGGTATAACATACAGAGCCAAAGAAGCACCAACTTCATGGACAAATGCTGCATTTTACTATAAACCTCACAAAAATTCGTTTATAAAACTTAGATAACAAAAACTATTGTGATTTTCTACAGTTGCAATACTCAGGAAGCCCACATTTAAATACTTTAATTTGAAAACTATACATTTAGGAGGTACAATGTGATTTTGTTTGTGTGTTTCCTTTTTTTTTTTTTTTTTTTTTTCAGAGACTTCCATTCCTTTAGCCAAAGTGTACTTTCATTAATAGCATTAAATAAATATTGACTTCTTTCTCTCATTGTTCCTGAGAGGAGGACTGAAGTGTCCTCCAGCCAGCCTCAAGTGATCATGCCACATCTCAGCTTCCCAAGTAGCTGGGAGTACAGGCCCTTGCGACCTTAGCTGGGCGTGTGTGTCTGTGTGTGTGTGTGCGTGTGTGTGAATAGACACAAGTTTCCCCATGTTGCGGAAGCTGGTCTCAAACTCTTGGGCTCAAGTGATCTGCCGGCATGAGGCTATGAAACTGATGGGATTTCAATGGTGAAACACCACGCCAAGACTGATATTTGGATAAATGATTAAATTCACCTAATTAAAGTACTTGCTTTCTTCGGGGAGAATATTTTAAATATTTTACAAATGTTTAGTGATTCATAATATACAAGGGATCAGGGACCCCCAAACACTGGTCTCCAGCGGGTACCTGTCTCTGGCCTGTTAGCAATCCGGATGCACAAAATGATGGTGAACCACTCGCACTGCCTGAGCCCCGCCACCTGTGGGATCAGCAGAGGCACCGCATTCTCACAGGAACGCTAATGTGAACTGCGCATGCGACAAATCTACGTGGCAATCTCCTCACGAAAACGTAATGTCTGAGAACAACCTAAGGTGGAGCAGCTTCATCTGAAAACCATCCCACCTATCCTCCCGCTGCCACGCCCTGTCCCCCTCACAGATCGGCTGCCCAGTCCCCGCCCCCTGTCACACTGCTCTGACCGGAAGCCCCGCCACACCCTGTACCCACTGTGGCCCTGACACGCACCATCCACCCCGACGAGTCCAACTCACAGCTTTCTCACCCTACCCACCCCTTGTCTGGCGAAAAATCACCTTCCACTAAACCCGTCCTTGGTGTCAAAATGGCAACAGATTAAAGGAGCTCATTATGTTACACAGGCTGGTCGCCATGTCCTGACTACAAGCCACCCTCCCACCTTGACTTCCCAAAATGCCAGGATTACCAGAGTACATTGGCGTGCCAGGTTAATAAAATAACGTAAGTGCGATTATTTCGTTTCCGTTTTAGGCTATCTATCGCCATTTATCTGGATTACACTCACTCACTCGGGTTAAAGTATTTACCATACCAGAGATACAGGAAACACTACTAATACTGTCTTACAAGAAGAGAGACATTTCAAGGCTTTACAGACACAAATTTGAACTGTGATTATTCATGGCCTCAGACTTCTACATACACTAAAGTAACGCAATTTACGTCCAAACTTGATGATTCTTGCCAGGCAAATCAGGAATTTGACATGTGCTGACTAAAAGGACAAGTTTTTAATCACAGTGGTTAAGTATATTGCCTGTATATTTAAATTATGACCACATTCGCAAAGAAAAACCGCTATAATAAAAAGGGAAAATGAAAACAACGGCGCCCTAGCTCGCTGTCCCACAAGTTACCCACCGGTCAGACAGGCCGACAGTAAAGGGAAGAATCCTCAAGAAACAGACAATGAATTCATAAAAATGAGTTTCTTAACACTAGCGACTTGTTTCCCTACTTTCTCCTCCTATAATTCAACACCGACACATTGAAAACCCATCCGCTTTTACAGACAACACCCAAAAACCTCGCTGTCTTTGTATGTTTGCCGACAGACCAACCTGAGCAGAGAAACAAAAAATGAAGACGCTTTTGAGTAGGACAAACAGCCTCTGGGCCCTGAGGGCACACGCACCTGGCTTCGCGACGACGGTTGACCGACTGCGGCGTAGGACGCCACATCCGGACTTTTCGCCAAGGGCGCCGGAAGTGCCGGGACAGGCGCCACTCTCTGCGGCTGATCATGGGCGGTGGGCGTCTTCCGGGGTCTCCAGCATCCGGGAGGCCTGCAGTTCCACTCTCGCGGGGAGAGACTCTTGTGAGAAACCATCGGAGCTTCTACCAGGCGGCACCGGCAGTGTGCACTTTGAAATTGGGTGTTTGGAAGTCCTGCACCCTACCTGGCATGCTGACTGTTGTAAGCCATTGACCCACAGTGAACACATGAAACATCTCTTCCGTTGGCGGACCAGGCAGATATTACTGAGAATTGCCGATCTAGTGTGTAGAGAGAGGGACCAGCGCCAGGTGCTTGGGCGGCTTAGGCACAGTGGGGTCGGGCTGGAGCCTGGGAGGAAAGTCGCCTTCTATTACGGAAGTACAGGAATTCCCCTGCTCTTGAGGACAAAACCCTTGCAGGGACTCCCGCAGGTCTAGCAAATACAGGCTCCCAGTATCATACTTTCTCCCTGAGGATGCTGTTCTCTCAGGAGCATTCCAAAGGACCTCTCCTACAGTGCCCTGGGTACACTGGAGGCCAGCAGCCAGGGATGCCCATCGATGGCCTTTGTGGACGCTGTGGTGGGCTGCCTTACTGACCCAGAGGCTCCCTCAAGCCCAGTTGCGGCCGCGATGTCTGTTGGCAAGGGCTCTGCAAGACCAGGACTTCTGCCTATGGCCCCTAGAATCCTGTACGCTGGTGACCCTGCAGCGGCCCAGGGCCTGAGGTGGGTAAGGCAGGCTGCGGCCCGGTGGGGCTTCCCAGGAGCACTGTGTCCACGTAGGTGTGGCAAAGGATGGTCAGCAGGAGACACCCTTGGCCCTCCAGGGGAGCAGCCCCCAGAGGCCGGGTGTTGTGGAGGTGTGGGGAGGAAAGAGTAGGCCAGGGACTGTGGGAGCTGTGGAGGAGGGCCCCCCTGGTCAGCCTTGAGGCAGGAGAGCGCAGCAGTGGTGCAGAGGGAGGAGGGGGCCTTGGGGGAGGATGCCGTGCTGGTTGTGGACAACATAATGGCGGTGGTCCAGGTGGAGGCCAGGGAGGAGGCTGACACCAAGTGGCAGTAGATGGATCAGAGGGCGCAGACTGGCCCTAGCTCTGGCCCCAGCCAGCAAAGGACTCTCTGGACATTTTTCTCTTGGAGCTGGGCTACATAAACACCCCAGGCCCCAGGGCATCCCCAGTTTCTGGGCCACATCCTAAACCTTGCAGCTGCCTGTTGGGGATGGCTGGCAGCTGGGGCTGGGTGTTAGGCTTCCCAAGGCAAGGTGGGGTGGCGCCAGGCCAGAGCCGCCCAGGGTCAGCCAGAAGATAGGTGGTGGAAAACAGGAGGGACACCAAGGTCAGCCTCCTGTACAGAGGAGGGCAGCTTGCTTGCGGGTGCCATGAGAGCACATGGTAGGGAGAGGGAGCCAAGATCATCACTAACAATGGAGAATGACAGCACCAAGGACCCTTCACACACAGCAGACTGCTGAAGGGTGCTTTTCTCCTGGAAAGTCCCTGGAGGAAGGGGAGTCTGCATGGCCATGCCAGCCATGAAACCATCCCCGCTCCCCATGCCTGTTTCCAGCAGGCTCATGCCAGAAACCCAACATGCACATCCAGAAGTCAGCCCAGATCACACAGCATGAAGAAGTCCTGCTTAGCTACATGATGGAATTTCACGTCAGGCTGTGGAGATTGTGTCTGGGGAAGAGGTGGGGTTTCCGCGTCAGATTGATGTCACCCTGGTACCACAAGGTGTCTCAGTGGGAGAGATAAGAAGAAGAAAAGCATGCTTCACCCAGCTAGCAGACCACCTCCGCCCATCTAGATGAAATGGTCCCTTGAGTCTCTCCCCTTTCTCCTTCTTAGCCAGGTAGGTGTCAGAACTCAGCTGTCCTGGGTCCCTGCAGCAGGATGAAGTTTCCCTCTTGTCACCACACTTACTTCTGCATGGAAGTGGTCATGAAGGAGCACTGCATTGGTGTCCTCCTAAATGGAGTGCCTCGCAGCATGTTAAGGGAGGTGGTATGTGGAAGGGTACGCCTGGCATAAGACTTTGGGACTTCTCTCCCTCCAGGATACCGGGTTTCTCATTCCACTGCAGGCTAGGGGTTTTGGGATCACGAAGGTGAAGCCCCCAGCTACCGGCAGGACTCTGCCTAACTGAGGTTCTTCAGCTGGTTGCCTGACTGTGAATGCCCAAGACTGCAGCCTTGCTGAGGTGGGGCCACTGTGGGGCCTTGTGTGAAAGGAGCTTGGGGGTTATTGCTTGGCTTCTGGGGAATTGACTTTGAGCCAAGACCTGACATGTCCTGGAACACTTTCCCCAGTTGCCCCAATCATCAGCCAGGGCCTGCAGCTCAATCTGCTGTAGTACTACCTGAGGGAGTTAGGGCCTCAGAGAGGGAACAGAGAGGAGGCCACGGCTGGGGGCTGAGAGGCCTGTGGCCTCAGCTGGAGCTGCGACACACCTGGAGAACCCAAAGTTCAGAAAAGAGACTGCAGTGAACAAACCCAGACCATTCATGGGCTGAGGGAGAAAGGCTCATCAGGGAACTGTAATATCCACATTTCAGGATTGTAGAACCTTAAGCTGCCTAAGCAGCCTGAGTGGCTAAGTTACGTGTGTGAGAATCAGATTTCAGTGGATAACTGCTTCATCATCCCTTACCAGCTTCCTTTGCTGCCCTTAGGCCTGCTACAACCTGAGGCTGAGGCTGGGCTAAACTAAAACCCTCTCAGCCTCTACGCAGATGTCCACCCCAGGTCTGTCTATGTCTGTGCTTTCCGAATGGCTCTTCCAGCCCTGTGATATACTTTTACGATGACCCCAGATTTTCTGGCCCAACCCAGTTGACAGTGACCAGCTCTGCTGGTGGGAGTCCCTGCTCACTGGGGCTAGGAAGAAATGCAGAACTGATTCCCATGTTTCAACCCAGCCAAGCGAGCCTAGGGCCTCTTCTCTCAGCCGGCCAGCCTCCTGTCCTTGCGACCCAAGTACGCGCTAATCACTGTCTCTGTTCTCTCTCTCCCCCAACCCCGCCTTCTCCTGCTCCCGACTTCCCCAGCTCTCAGAGGAAGCCCTGGAGGAAGGTAAGTGGGGTCTGAGGCCCCGGCCCCCATTCCCCCTCTCCAGCCTTCCTGCCCCACAAGACACTGACCTCCACCCTGCCTCTAAGGATTGCCGTTTGTCCCTGTCTAATCCTCTCCTATCTCCCCCTGCCACCTGCAAGCCCCAGCTCTCATCAGCTGCAGAAATCCATGAGGAAGCTATCAGAACACAGGACTTCTGGTCCCCATGGGGGGCCCAGGGCCTGGCTTGAGCCCACGTGGGAGTGTGGGAGAGGGTACCAGCCAGCCAAGGGGCATGAGGTACCAGCCAGCCAAGGGGCCCCCACAAGTGGACCTAATGTAACCCATTAACAATGGCCAATGCTTGACCAGAGAGGGAATGGGGTCTCAAGGGTGGGACCCCTTCCCCACAGTCCTCCAGGCAGCAGCAGGGCCAGAGACTCCCCAGGCAGGTGCAGGCTAGCCTCCTTGTCACCAGGGCATCCCCGGGCATGGGTCAGATGGGACGCTTATGGCCAGAAGTAGGTGCACCCTAGCCTTTCACCGCAGGGTGGGCAGCCAAGAGTCCATGGTGACACTGACCCCTGGACTTGGCCAGGACCCCAGCCACATCTTGGGACAGTAAAGGGTGAGGGGAGACAAGGTAGCAGGGGGCAGAGCCCTGCAGCCTGGCACTATCAGCTCCCTTTGCCACCCCCGCCTCCAGGCCCCCGCACAGCCTTCTGCTATGAGACCCTTGTGGTGCACGCAGCCTGGGGGCAGATAAGACGGCTGGGGTGTCATGCCTAGATCAGCAGACAGAGCTGTCATTGGCACCCTGGGCTGCCAGTACCCTGGGAGGGTGGAAGGAATCCCATCAGGGAAAGAATGAGTGGGTCATCAGCTATTGGGATGGCAGGGAGTGGGGGTCCGGGGGACACCTCCTATAGCCCATCTGTGGCTCTGCCTCCCAGGGCCACCACCCTGCCTTTGGGGTCCCTGGTGCTGCCCAGCCAGGTTGCAACTTCACACATGGGCCTTGGCGCCCCAACCAAAGGCAGGGACACCCTTCGGAGGTGCCCTGGGACAGAAAGGGGATGGGGACTAGCAAAGGATGGCCCAGCCCCAGTTGTGAACCTCCACCACTAAGGACAAGAGCCACAGCTCCTGGCCACCCTCTGAGGCTCAGTTTCCCCATCTGGGGTGCTCCCAGATGCTGAGATCAGGGTTTGGGGACATAGGACTGGGGCAGTGGTGGTGCCTGGGGTAACTCTCACCGTGTCTCCTTTGACCGCTGACCTATGGTTTTGCCTCTTGTTCAGTGGCCTGCTTGTCCCATAAAGTTCATGTACTAGGTACGTGCATGACTTCAATACCTCATGGGCAGGTGTGGCCATGTGGGGGGGTGCAGAACCCAAGAAGAAACAAGAGGGGGCTCCGTAACCCCACACAGCCTGGCCTGCTCACACCGCCACCTCGACCCTGCCCTCCCCTCCTCTCTGGACTGCCACCACTCACACTGGTTCTCTCTCCCTCCTGCCCTTTCTGTCCAGCACGATGCTGATTCTGCAGAGGAAGTGCAAGAAGGTGCGCCAGCACTCCCCAGCCTCCAGGTCAGAACCCCTGTCCTCCCTTCTGTACTCTCTTGCTTTCTCCCACTTGACCACCCGTTGAGAGGTTTACCACCAAAAACTTAACCCAGTCTGGCCTCTGGGCTGGGGACAGAATGAGGACGCTGGCTGAGGAAGGGCAGGCCGATGGAATGCAGATTTCCTCTGGGTCTCCCAGGCAGAGGATTGATTTGTAGCTTGAGGACAATGAAGCTCTTGCTGGGCCACTAACAGGAAGGTGGGAGGTGGGGGTGGCCAGCCTTAAGTCTAAGTCAGAGTAGGCCTTGGGAGGATGGTGCTTGGGGTATATACTGGGACTCCCTGGATCCACTGCAGTGGGGTGGGAAGAGCACCAGAGCTGCAGTACCCTCCTTGGCTAACAGGAGGAAAATAGCATGGGCTGGGGTCTCTGGTGGCCCTGTCTCCCTCTCCCTCTGTCCTCTTTCTCCTGATCCCCTTCCCAATGTTCTTTCTGAGCCACTCTCCTCTTTCCTCCCTCTCCTCCCTTCCCAGCCTGTCTTGCTTCTATTTCTTCCCTTCCTCTTCCTTACCCTTCCTCCCAGCCCCATGCCCTGAAGTCTTCCCCTCTGATTCTGCCAGAGGCTTTTGGAAGCCTAGAGCAGAAACAGGACTGTCTTATTTCTGAGGGTTGGGGATACACTCAGCTGGAAAGGATGGCAGCCTTCAGCAGGGGGAACCCAAGGTCCCAGGCTGCCCAGTCTCACCCGAGCTCACTCTCTCCCTCTCCCCATGCTGGTGGTGTGCTGACCAAAGGAGAAGCCAAGACCCAAGAGAATGTGTCATCCTGGCAGGCCTAGCAGGCCTGGCACCGAGTGTGTTCCATGGTGGGGGCAGAAGAGTGGGCCAGGGCCAGCTGCCTGCAGCTTTCACTTGGAGAGATGCTCAGAGGGATGCTCAGAGTGCAGGGTGGGAGGGACAAGGGTCACCTAGAAGATGGACTTGGGAGGCCCCAACAGAGCATGAGTTTGTGCAAGCTGGCAAATGCGACACTGTATGCATTTTTTGCAGGGAAATCTGAGGTAGGAACACAGCACTGCTACCTTCTCACCTTCTCAGGTGAGCCTCAAACCTGAACAGACTCCGGGGGCTCCACTATAAGGATGGGAGCTGCGTTCTGAATAGAGACCTCCTCTTGGCATCACTTGGGCTCCAGGTGGTGGAGTTACATGTCTTAGAGAAGCTGTAACATCACCATTTGGTAAGAATAAACTTCAGTCAAGTTCGCAGCTGCCTGTTTGTTTGCTTGTTTGTTTGTTGGAAGTAGAGATGGGGTTTCGTTGTTTTGCCATGTTGACCAGGCTGGTCTTGAACTCCTGACCTCAGATGATCCACCATGCCCAGCCTAGAGTAGTATTTTTTAAATGTACATTCAACTCACTTCTTTCCAGTGTTAGGAATCATCTGGGGTGGACAGGCTGAGGACAGGTAAAGGCAGCGAAACTCCACTGCATCTTGTGATCTTCCAGGAGTCACCCCAGTAGCAGCATCATGCTCCGATGTGACACAGTCCACTCCTGCCTCCCACGTCCAAGTTTCCATCCATCATCCTGAGACAGTCACCTCCCACCCTGCACCCTGCATCATAACAGTGGCAGGCTCTCCTCTCACATGACCTACAGACACAGGCATGATTCCCCAGTCAGCTTTGGCCAAGACCCGTGGAGCCGGCACCTGCCAAGACCCACCTTCATCATGGCCTCCATGTGCTCCAACATCCATCCCACCAAGGCATGACTGGACTTGGAAATGCAATCACTTTATGTTCTTTCTTGGACAGGATCTTGTTCTTTTTGGCAGTCCCAGGAAGAATGCCAGAGTGCGAGCTTGGTGCAGTGGCTCACTCCTGTAATCCCAGCACTTTGGGAGGCCGAGGCAAGCGGATCACCTGAGGTCAGGAGTTCAAGACCAGCCTGACCAATATGGTGAAACCCTGTCTCTACTAAAAATACAAAAATTATCTGGGCATGTTGGTGGGCGCCTATAGTCCCAGCTACTCAGGAGACTGAGGCATGATAATCGCTTGAACTCAGCAGGTGGAGGTTACAGTGAGCCAAGATTATGCCACTGCACTCCAGCCTGGGCAGCAGAGCATGACTCTGTCTCAAAAAAGAAACAAACACAAAAGAAGGCCAGGAGGTGTGAACTGAGGCCCTGGCCTCTCCCTGGCTGGGCCCTGCTCCTGGCCCATGTAGTCAATGCAAGGCTCTCTCTGCATATCTGCCTTTTGTAGCTCTGCCCCAAACTTCAGTGCAGCCATAGCTCTGGACACCCCAACTCAAAATGAAACTCTTCAGCTGAAACAGCTGTTGAAGGAGGTCGTGATTTCTTCTTCTATAAATGTTGCAATCATGGAAATAGCTCCTGTTGCTTTTAGGAACAAGTGCAACCCTCTGAGGAGTCTCTCCTCCTACCCCAGGATTGGAGGGGGCATGAAGGGCTGGGGCAGGAGTCACAGAACAGCAGCTTTTGACTTTCTCCCTGGCAGGATAGGCAGAGGTCTCCTCTGAGTTATGGACCTCCTACTTACTTTCCCTCTCCCCTCAGACCTGACAGGGCAGCTCTTGTTCCAATCACCTTACGAGTTGTACTCATCCCTTCAGAGGCCTTTTGCCTCAGGGAGAAGTCTGCTTTTTTTTTTTTTCTGAGACAGAGTCTCGCTCTGTTGCCCAGGTTGGAGTGCAGTGACACTATCTTGCTCACTGCAACCTCTGCCTCCTAGGTTCATGCTATTTTCCTGCCTCAGCCTCCCAAATAGCTGGGATTACAGGCACCTGCCACCACGCCTGGCTAATTTTTTGTATTTTTAGTAGAGATGGGTTTTCACCATGTTAGCCAGGATGGTCTCAATCTCCTGACCTTGTCATCCACCTGCCTCGGCCTCCCAAAGTACGGGGATTAGAAGCATGAGCCACCGTGCCCAGCCTGCTTTTTTTTTTTTTTTTTTTTTTAACAGACAGGGTCTCACTCTGTTGCTGAGGCTGGAGGACAGTGGCACAATCACAGCTCACTGTTGCGATTCAACTTCCCAGGTTCAAGCACTCCTCATGCCCCAGCCTCCTGAGTAGCTGGCACCAGAGATGTGCTCCACCACCATGTCTGACTAATATTCTTTTTTCTTTTTCTCTTTCATTTCTCTTTTCTTTTTCTTTTTTCTTTCTTTCCTTCTGTCTTTCTTTTTATTCTTTCTTTCTCTCTCTCTTTTGTACTTTCATTCATTCTTTTTTTTTTTTTTTTTTTTAGAAATGGGGTCTTGGGGTCTTGCTATGTTCCCCAGGCTGGTCTCAAACTCCTGGCCTCTAGCAATCCTCCTGCCTCCGCCCTCAAACTGCTGGGATTATAGGCATGAGCGACATCACCTACCCAGGGACAAATGTTTGCATTAAATTTCCCCTATTCAGGTTACTGGTGAGGCTTCATTTCCTGTCTCAGATTTTCCATACATCTGTAAGTTTCCATTTTGTAAAACTTGAATCAGCTCGTGAAAGAAAATACTGAGCACTCAAGTACATCATGCTACTGGAACCCTCCACCTCCACTTTACTGCAACGCTTTAAATCCTAAGATACACTGGCTGTGGCCGATGAGTTACTTCAACCAGAGCTGGCTACAGGACTATGTATAAAGGCATGAGACTGCAGGGCTTACAAGATAGGCTTTACCTGAAAACAAAGGAGTCTGCTTCTAGTATGGACTAGCGCAGGCAGGTCGCCGACACCAGAAGGAGGGACAAGTTTAATTCACCAGGGATACAATGGCCAAGCCTGCAGCCTGGGCACCAGGAGGACACCAAGCCCAACAGCCCATACCAATGGCCAGAGATGAGCACTTAGGGGCATCTCTCCCACTTAGGAACCTGGGCTCCCTGCACTCCCTGTACTTCCTTCAATCAGATCATTCAGACATTTGTCCGTGAACCTGCAGTTACCAGTCCCCATTCCCTGTGTATATGGCTCGTTGCCACATGCTCTCTCTTCTCTCTGCCTGATCCTTCATTTCTGCCTTGTGGGATCTGGAGATGGGGGATGGCCCTCCCCACTCCTGGCTCTCTCTATGCCCAGGATCTCTGAGTAGTAAGTCTTTGAGTTTGTTTCCTATTGTGGTGGGAACTGAATTTGCACCTTCCACAAGGAAGAACCAGGGACTGCCCAGGCTTGGGAACACAGGGTAGGCTCCCAGCACGACAGTGATGGTCAGGCAGGCATAACCTGGACATGAATCAGACAAGAGCCACGGAGTGTCTGCCACTGTGAGCAAGTTTCCTGGAGGGACTCTTGGACTTACAATGGACATTAAGCTGTCCACCGGCTCACAGGTGCAACCCTTGAAAGGTGCAGGATAATCACCATGTACAGCACCTTCATCTCTCCTGAGTGCAGGACTGCCAGCCATCAGGCACTGGACCTCAGTTTAGCCGGGGGGCTCTCAAGACTGGGGCTGTCCACAATAAAGATGAACACAGAGGACTCACTCAGTGCATTACACATGTGAGATGGCATCCTGTTAGTATTTTCTTTTTTTCTCCTGGAACTGGGGGTTTTGCTGTGTTGCCCAGGCTGAATTACAGTGGTGTGATCACAGCTCACTGTAGCCTCAACCTCCTGGGCTTAAGCCATCCTCCCACCTTGATCTCCCAAAGAGCTGGGCTTACAGGCATGAGCCCCCACACCCTGCCCAGGCTGTATTTTCCTTCAACTGGCCTATGGTTCCCACTTAGCCCTTCCTGCTTTGCCTCTATTATCAAAAGCTTATCAGTTTCCATGTAAAAGTAAATGGTTACACAAAAATACATTTTAGTAAGACACAGGCAGCGTCAATCCTCTTGACCCATGGGGCTGTCATGGAGAACTCAGGTGTGTTTTGCAGTGTCTGGCATAGCAGCTGGCCCCACTCCTGTGCAGGGACCCACTGCCTTCCCAAGCTCAAGCCCCAGGGACCTGTGAGAGGTGTATTTGTGCTAGGAATTCACTCAAATTGAGGATAAGGGAACTCGGATCTTGCAGGGATAGCTCGCAAGGGAGGCTCATGCTCCTCAAACACCTGGGGCAAGAACCACTTCCTTTTTCAAATGTTCACTCTGTCTCAAACCGACAGTGTGGGTCTGAACTCCATTCCATGAGAAGATGACTAATCACATTTGGGCATTGCCACCATAGCTACAGAAACCTCTAGCAGTTCTGATTCCCGGTTAAACCCCACACTGAGCAGTCACAGAATGGCACTGTCAAAGGCGGCCAGCCCATCCATCCCTCATCACCAAAACTCATCTCCTGTTCCTACTGATAGTCAGGGCCATGAGTTTTGCCTGAGATCGTGCTGCAGATCCACACCTCTCCCCAGAGCCCCTATTGTGCTAAAGGCACAGATGTCCCTCCATTGCTGTCAGCGACAGCAGCCCTCCAGCCCACAGTCAGCAGTTGGAGCTCAGCCCACCACACCCAGGCCAACCAGGCATTTTTAGTTTTTATTTTATTATTTTTATTTGGGGAGGGGGCATTTTTTTATTTTCATTTTTTCATTTTCTTAGGCAAGGCATTTTTATATTTCTGTTGGAGGAGGCTGTCTACTCTTAGGTAGATCTGTAATATTTTAAACTAAGGAAAAGTATGTGGTATCATAAAGATATGGGTTACACAGAACTGAAACACAACATGTGTTCCTTCCCCTGTGATGGTTCCCTGCCACTAAATCACAGGACATTCAGGCCTAGATCTGGTTCCATCCACCTCACCTCTAAATACTTGCCTGGGTATTTCTGGGGTTCAAGCCCTGCTAAGAACGGCCTTCACCCAGGACGCACCCCCTGTACCTACAAGGATGCACTCCACAGTGTAGTCGAAGTTGAGAGTGTGCACAGAATTGTGTCCCTCCTGCACCGAGTGCAGTGCAGTGTCATTGCAGATGTTGGTGATGTCACCCGTTGTCAACACAAACAGCCACAATGTGGGTGGGCTTCTGCTCTCTATCCGGGCTTAAAGGAAGAAGGGGCCCTCAAGGAAGAACAAAGATGGCTGGGCATGGGGGCTCACGCCTGTAATCCCAACACCTTGGGAGGCTGAGGTGGGCAGATCACCTGAAGTTGGGAGTTTGAGACCAGCCTGACTAACATGGTGAAAACCCATCTCTACTAATAAAAAAATTAGCTAGGCATGGTGGTGCGCACCTGTAATCCCAGCTACGCCAGAGGCTGAGGCTGGAGAATTGCTTGAACCCAGGAGGCGGAGGCTGCCGTGAGCCAAGATCATGCAACTGCATTCCAGCCTGGGTGATGCCAGGATGATGACGTGGTCTGTGGTGCCCATTCCTGAGAGGACAGAGCAGACAGTGATCCTAAGAAGAAATAGTGGAGCCTGCCTGCAATCCCAGCTACGCAGGAGGATTGGTTGAGCCAGGGAGTTCAAGACCAACCTGGGCAACACAGCAAGACCCTGTCTTAGAAAATGAAACCAAGAAATGACACTGGATGGGAAGAGGCCAAGGAGACCCAACATCCACGTCAGGGGGCGAAAGTGGGTGGAAGGGTCTGTGAGGCAGTCACGAACAGTGTGGCCTGGTCCAAACCAGCAGACCATATACATCATAGTAAGCCTTCGGGGAGGTTGCAGGAAAGCATCAAAGAACACTCTGACTACCATGGCAATGCTTCTGTAAGTCTGAAATTATTTCACAATGAGAGGTGAAGCAAGTTCTACCCTTAGCTGAGTACCGTCAAAACTGGACTGTGCATGCGCTAAGACACACGACTGAAAGCAGCAAGTCACAGGCAGCAAAGAAAATGGCAAGTGAATGGTTGGTTCTTTTGGAGCCAGAACGCTTGGGGGAAAAGGTCTCCCTCATCTACAATACCTAAAATGTAACTAGAATTCTGATTAAAATTAAAAATAAATCTTACAAAACAGAGACTTGAAAAGATGCTTGTACCCATGTAAATGCAGCCTGATTCACCACAACCCATGTGTTCACCAACGGGTGAATAAACAAGATGCGGCCCCTACATACAAGGCAGCATCATTCAGCCTCAAAGAGGAAGGAAATCCTGATGCGTGCCCAGCACAGATGGCCCCTGAAGATGTTATGTGTGTGACAGAAGGCAGACAGCAAGGGATATACACGACAGGACTCCACTTCTGTGAGGTCCCTACAGCAGTCAAACTCAGAGACACATAGTGGGGTACATGTTGCAAGGGGCTGGGAATGGAGAATGGGGAGGGTTGAATGGGGACAGATTTTCTGTTTGGATTGAAGGAAAGGTTATGGAGACACATGATGGTGGTGGTTGCTCAATAACGCGAATGTACTTAATGACAATGAGGTTCAGAATGATTAAAATGGTAAATTTTATGTGAATGTATATTTTAATTGCTTTTTAGAGACAGGGTCTCTCTGTGTCACCCAGGCTGTAGTTCACAGGCTGTTCACAGGAAAGATCATCACACTATACTCCCTAGCTCAGGCTCCAGCACTCCTTCTGCTTCAGCCTCCCAAACAGCTGGGAACATAGGCATGCACCATCAAGCCGGGCTATCTGTATATTTTATCACAACAAAATCCACATAAAAAAAAAAAAAATCTTGCAAAAGTAGCTCAGAAGAAAAATAATTCCATGTCACCTTTATTGGGTCAGCTCCCTTTTAAAAAAAAATGTCAAAGCCAGACCAGAAGTCACTTTCTTTTTTTTTTTTCCTTTTGTTTTGAGTCGGAGTCTCACTCTGTTACCCGGGCTGGAGTGCAGTGGCGTGATCTCAGCTCACTGCAAGCTCCGCCTCCCGGGTTCCCGCCATTCTCCTGCCTCAGCCTCCAGAGTAGCTGGGACTACAGGCGCCCGCCACCTCGCCCGGCTAGTTTTTTTTTTTTTTTGTATTTTTAGTAGAGACGGGGTTTCACCGTGTTAGCCAGGATGGTCTTGATCTCCTGACCTCGTGATCCGCCCGTCTCGGCCTCCCAAAGTGCTGGGATTACAGGCTTGAGCCACCGCGCCCAGCCCAGAAGTCACTTTCAAGGGCTCACATATGGGGTGCCTCTGTTGCCACAGTGCAGTGCCGATACACTTTTGCTCAAGGCCGTCTAACCAGTGTACACCCTCTCCAAGGGGCACAGAGAGATGTGGTGGCACAGGCAGACATGCTCATTACAGACCTAAAAACATGAGTGGCCCAGCTCTTCCAGAATCTGTCTAGCACGCTTTCTGGGTTTTGCTGGAAAGCCCTAAAAAACAGTAATATGTAATAAAAGACTGGGCTTTGTGGCTTATGCCTGTAATCTCAACACTTTGGGAGACTAAGGCAGGTGGATCACCTCAGGTCAGGAGTTCGGCACCCTGGCCAACATGGTGAAACACTTGTCTCTACGAAAAACACAAAAATTAGATAGGTGTGGTGGCATGTGTCTGTAATCCCAACTACTTGGAAGGCTGAAGCAGGAGAATCGCTTGAACCCAGGAGGTGGAGGTTGCAGTGAGCTGAGATCGCGCCACTGCCTGGCAACAAGAGTGAGACTCTGTCTCACAAAAAAAAAAAAAAAAAAAAAATTACATCTGACATACCACTTCTATTCCTACTTTGTTTTGTTGTTGTTTTTGTTGTTTGTTCATTCGTTTGAGATGGATTCTCCAGAGTAGCTGGGATTACAGGCACCCACCATCATGCCCACCTGGTTTTCATATTTTTGTAGAGATGAGGTTTTACCATGTTGGCCAGGCTGATCATGAAATCCTGACCTCTGGTGATTTGTCCAACTTGGCCTCCCAAAGTGCTGAGATTACAGGTGTGAGCCACTCCGCCCGGTCTAAAAGCTGTATGTTTTTCTTTATCTTTTTTATTTTCTTGAGATGGAGTCTTGCTCTGTCACTCAGGCTGGAGTGCAGTTGCACAGCCTCGGCTCACCCCAACTCTGCCTTCCGAGTTCAAGTGATTCTCCTGCCTCAGCCTTCCCAGTAGCTGGGATTATAGGTGCGTGCCACCATGCCCAGCTAATTTTTGTATTTTTAGTAGAGATGGGGTTTCACCATGTTGGTCAGGCTGGTCTTGAGCTCCTGACCTCAAGTGATCTGTCTGCCTTGGCATCTCAAAGTGCTGGGATTACAGGCGTGAGCACCACACTCCTCCTAAAAGCTATGTTTCTTGAGTGCAGCACGATGATGATAATTCTTCCACCAACTGTTCTCTAGTTATTAACTGCTAGAAAGGAGTGCCGTGCTCTCATATCATCTCTCAACCTGCAGGTGCAGGGGCAACAGATACACGGACTGAAGAAAAATCATGTCTCACAAGCATTAGTTTAAGATGCTGTAAATGTAAGCAGTTTACATTTGGAGCAATGTAATATATAATGGAGCAATAAATGTAAGCAGTTTAATCCATCTAGAAAATGACTGTTCTGAAAGACATCAGAAAACTTTCTCTGATGGTGCAACGGGGGTGCGAGGCAAGTGGACACTGACCGTCTATTTCTACCAGAAGCTGGTTGAATGTCTGCTTCTCCTCCATGTCGGAGAAGCCGGACATGGTGGTGGAGTGCTTATTGCCCACTGCGTCGATTTCATCAATGTAGACAACGCAGGGGACTCGGGCTTTCTTGGCGCCAAGGCCTTTGGGGACACAGAGAGAACCAGGAAATGGACAGATAATAAAAAACAAAGCTTCTTCCTGTGCCTGGGCCAAACAAAGTTCTACACCAAGGACAAGCTACCAGCCCCATCCCCTGCAAACAGACACATGGCAGCTGCTCCCAAGGGCCCCTGGTAACCACTCAGGACTCACATGCAACTTTCTGGCCCCCAGGCCACAAGTGAGAGCAGCTTCAAAGCAAACATCATGTGCTCCACAAACAAAATACCTATTCTAACCCAGATCTCACTTTCCTTCTCTACTCCTGCACCCACCTGTTTCCATTTCAGTCCAGCTGCCAGACGATGGATGTGTGAAAGGAGCCAAGTGGTCAGCCAAACCCACTTACAGCCCCCAACCATGGCACCTACCTCCAGTGACCTCCATGAACTCTGGGCCAGCCATCACCAGGAAAGGCCAGCCATCGCCAGGAAAGGTGCCAGGAAAGCCACAGAGCCTCTGTGGCTACTGTCTTGGCCAACAGCATCTTCCCACAGCTGGGGGTTGCTGAGCAGCAGTGTGCCCTTTGAGACCTTGGCACCAAGCTGCAGGAAGCGCTCTGCATCTGGACAGCAGCAGACAATGTGACACTAACCACTTGGGGTTTCAGAATCTTTTTTTTTTTATTTTAGAGGTAAGGTTTCGCTAGGTCACACAGGTTGGAGTGAAGTGGGTGCCATGATAGCTCATTCCAGCCTCAAACTCCTGGGTTCAAGCCATCCTCTCACCTCAGCCTCTCGAGTAGCTGTAGCTCGGACTATACAGGCATGTGGCACCACATCCAGCTACTTTTAAAATTTTTTTGTAAGCCAGGCCCAGTGGCTCATACCTGTAATCCCGGCATTTTGGGAGGCTGAGGTGGGTAGATAGCCTGAAGTCATGAGTTCAAGACCAGCATGGCCAACATGGAGAAACCCGTCTCTATTAAAAATACAAAGCCTGTGATCCCAGCTACTTGGGAGGCTGAGGCAGGAGAATCGCTTGAACTGGGAAGATGGAGGTTGCAGTGAGCTGAGATTGTGCGACTGCACTCCACCCTGAGTGACAAAGTGAGACACTGTCTTAAAAAATAAATAAATTAATTAATTAAATAAAATTTTTTTGTGTGGAAACAGCGTCTCACTGTTACCCAGGCTGATCTCCTACTCCTGGGCTCAACCACTCCCCCTGCCTTAGCGCCCCCAGGTGCTAGGACTACATACAAGACCCACTGTACCAGACCCACAGAGGGAATGTTTGTGACACACATGAAAGGCAACTCATGCACTGCCACCAACTGGCTATGGGGTTTACGTGGTTCTGGAAAAGCACAGAGCTCTGCAAGGGATCAAGGACCCAGAGCATCTAATGGCACAACAGGCATGGGACTTGGCAGCCTCCACTTGGCTGAACCATGTGCATGAATCTTGTGCTACTGGTTGAACAGGCACCAGCACCTGCTTAGTGTCCCCATGGGACATGGTAGAGGTCACCACCAACCACGACATGTAATCAGGAGTTTGAGACCAGTCTGGCCAACATGGTGAAACCCCGTCTCTACTAAAACTACAAAAATTAGCTGAGTGCAGTGGCAGGAACCTGTAATCCCTCCCACCTACTAGGGAGGCTGACGCAAGAGAATCACTTGAACCCATAAGGCAGAGGTTGCAGTGAGCTGAGATTATGACATTGTACTCCAGCCTGGGCAATGAGAGCAAAACTCCATCTCAAAAACTAGAAAAAAAAATTATCCATAAGTTAGCTGGGCCTGGTGGTGCACGCCTACTGTAATCCCATACTTAGGAAGCTGAGATAGGAGAATCACCTGAGCCTGGAAAGTTGACCCTGAAGTGAGCCAAGATCACACCACTGCACTCCAGCCTGGGTGACAGTGAGACCCTTAAAAAAAAAAAAAAAAAAAAAAAAAAAAACTCTCACACAAACTAATTTAACAGTTTTTGCAAAAACCATGTTTTTTGTTTGTTTTGTTTTTTTTTCTTTTTGAGATAAGTTCTCACTCTGTTACCCAAGCTGGAGCAAATGGCAGTATCTCAGCTCACTGCAACCTTGACCTTTGGGGTTCAAGGGATCCTCCCACCTCAGCCTCCTGAGTGCCTGGGACCACACGCACTACCACCAGGCCTAAGTGGAAACAAGGTGGGACACTGTGGGCCCTGCCTCTTTATTGCTGGTGAACCAACTCCCCAGGCCCAAACCTGAAAGGAGGGGATGCCACAAGAGAAGATGTACACTCCATAATAAATGCCCTAACAACAAGAGAAGGTTTCTAAAGTGTATTGAGGTTTGCTTGCTTATTTGTTTATTTGCTTGTTTGAGATGATGTCTTGCTCTGTTGTACAAGCTGGAGTGCAGTGGCATGATCTCAGCTCACTGCAACCTCTGCTTGCTGGTTTCAAGCAATTTTCCTGTCTCTGCCTCTCAACTAGCTGAAATAACAGTCACACACCAGCATCCCCAGCTAATTTTTGTATTTTTAGTAGAGACAGGGTTTCATGATGTTGGCCAGGCTGGTCTCGAACTCCTGACCTCAGGTGATCCACCTAAATTGGCCTCCCAAAGTGCTGAGATTACAGATGTGAGGCACCCACACCCAGCATTCTTTTTTTTTTTTTTGAGATGGATTCTCGCTCTGTCACCCAGGCTGGAGTGCAGTGGTACGATCTTGGCTCACCGCAACCTCCACCTCCTGGGTTCAAGAGATTCTCTTGTCTCAGTCTCCTGAGTAGCTAGGATTATAGCCATGTGCCCCCACGCCTGGCTAATTTTTGTATTTTTAGTAGAGATGGGGTTTCTCCATGTTGATCAGTCTGGTCTTGAATGCCTGACCTCAGTTGATCTACCCACCTTGGCCTCCCAAAGTGCTGAGATTACAGGTATGACCCACTGTGCCCAGTCTAAGGTTGTTCTTTTAAAGGCAACCTTTAAAATTTCTCAGCTTCTTAGCTAGTCAGAAGTAAAGGGGAAAAAAGTATTTGCTGATCATCAAAAAATGCAGATTTGGCTGAGTCTGTGGCTCACGCCTATAATCGTAGCACTTCGGGAGGCCAAGACAGGAAGATCGCCCAAGCTCAGTAGTTCAAGATTGGCCTGGCCAACATGGTGAAACTCTATCTCTACAAACATACAAAAATCACCCAGGCATGGTGGCCCGTACCTGTAGTCCCAGCTACTCAGGAGGCTGAGGCAGGAGGATTGCTTGAACCCGGGGCGGAGGTGGCAGTGAGCAGAGATCATGTCACTGCACTCCAGCCTAGGCTACAGAATGAGACTCTGTCTGAAAAAGGAAAAAAAGAAAGGCCTGGCGTGGTGGACAGACCTACTGCTGTCATCCCCACAGAGTACAGAGCACTACCAGAAGAGATAGAGGCAGGCACAGGCTTAGAGGGTGTCACATGACAGACACATATTTCCAAGTCAGAACTACCATTCGCAATGTTTCCAAGATGATATGAGGAATCCCTGTGTCTGGGACGGATGTACAGATTAAAATGGTTGTGGAAATGGGTCCTCTCGTTTCATTCTCGCTTACTATGCTCTTTCATGAAGGCTTCCCAAATGGTCAGATTGAGTGAGTGTGGAAATGCTGGAGATATCTAGTGATCTAGCCAGCCTTGTGACAATAACAACATTCAGGTTTTTCTATTTTTATATTTTGTTTTCAAAAGTAAGTGATCAGTTTCACTTACTTTTGATCTTAGCAAGGCAAGATCAGTCTAGCAGTAAAAAATCATATCTCAGGCAGGGCGCGGTGGCTCACACGCCTGTAATCCCAGCACTTTGGGAGGGCGAGGGGGGTGGATCACAATGTCAGGAGTTCGAGACCAGCCTGGCCAACATGGTGAAACCCCATCTGTACTAAAAAAAAATACAAAAATTAGCCAGGCATGGTGGTGTGTGCCTGTAATCCTAGCTACTCAAGAGGCTGAGGCAGGAGAATTGCTTGAACCCAGGAGGCAGAGGTTGCAGTGGGTCAACATTGTACCACTGCACTCCAGCCAGGGCGACATAGCAAGACTTCATCCCAAAAAGAAAAAGAAAAAAAAACAAAAAACAACTCTACTAAAAATACAAAAAAACTTAGCTGCATGTGATGGCACACACCTGTAGTACCAGCTACTCAGGAGGCTGAGGTGGGAGAATCGCCTGATTCTGGGAGGTTAAGGCTGCAGTGTGCTGAGATTGTGCCACTGCACTCCAGCCTGGGTGACGGACAGAGACTTTGTTAAAAAAAAAAAAAAAAATTCCAGGACTTTCACCCTCGTCCTGAAGGAGGGGCTGCCCTGGCTCTTCCCCAACCCTCCATCTTCTGTACATCGCTGGCCTCTACTAAGACATGAGAATGGGCCTGCCCCACCCCTCTATCATTGGCATACAAAAACATGAGAATCACAGCCTCAGAGCAGTGATCTTCCAGGAGGTGCTGGGTTACAGAATTAGAGGTGCATCCTTTTTTTTTTTTTTTTTTTCCTGTATAGATGGGGCTCTCCATGCTGCCCAGTATGAACTCAAACTCATGGGCTCAAGAGATCCTCCCCTGCTCAGCCTTTTAAAGTGCTGGGATTACAGACATAGGCACTGCACCTAGCTAGAGGAGCACTTTTATCAAGGGAGTACATGCTAGTCACTGGCATTCTACATCTGCAGAGATTACAAGTCTACAATAAATCTATCTGGTTTCAGTACGCTGGCCCCTCATTTGCTCCTACTAAGAAACCTGTCAGGGTCCATGGTCTATAACTGCACATAGCTCCCACCTGGTCTGTTTCCCTCTTAACATTGAAATGAGAACTTCACATTCCTGTTTCTATACTTTTCCCACTCCATTTTCCTATCTGTAGAAGACAGAAACCCCACAACATTATCGAAGTACTTCTTGACTATTTCTTTTTTACTGCTAGGGTGATCTTGCCTTGCTAATTGAAACTGATTGCTTACTTTTGAAAATAAAATATACTGAAAACAGGAAAACCTGAACGCGGTTATTGTCACATAGCTGGCTATATCACTAGGTATCTCTAGCATTCGCACACTCAATCTGACCATTTGGGAAGCCTTCATGACAGAGCATAATCAGTGAAAATTAAACAAGAATTTGAATTCAGAAGTTCCAGCTTAAGAAAG
Source organism: Piliocolobus tephrosceles (assembly GCF_002776525.5). NCBI lineage: Eukaryota > Metazoa > Chordata > Mammalia > Primates > Cercopithecidae > Piliocolobus > Piliocolobus tephrosceles. The sequence goes on along the minus strand of NC_045456.1, from coordinate 23,175,454 downwards.
TGACTAAACAAACTCCAACACATGTGCACACAGTTGGACTCCATAGACATGGTTCCACCTCTGCAGATTCAACCAAGCACAGATTAAAAGTATTTGGGGAAAAATGTGCATCTGCACTGAACATGTACAGACACTTTTTTGTCATTATTCCCTAAACAATAAAGTATAATGATTGAAATAATATTTACAGGGTATTGGATATTACTAACAACCTAGAGATGATTTAAAGGATATCAGAAGAATTTTTTTTTTTTTTTTTGAGATGGAGTCTCCTTCTGCTGCCCAGGCTGGAGTGCAGTCCTGTGATCTCAGCTCACTGCAGCCTCTGCCTCTGGGGTTCACACCATTCTCCTGCCTCAGCCTCCTGAGTAGCTGGGACTACAAGCACTCACGACCACAGCCAGCTAATTTTTATATATATATTTTTTTAGTAGTGATGAGGTTTCACTGTGGTAGCCAGGATGGTTTCAATCTCCTGACCTTGTAATCTGCCCACCTCGGCCTCCCAAAGTGCTGGGATAACAGGTGTGAGACACCATGCCTGCGCCAGAAGATGTTCTTAGGTTACATGCAAACACTTTGGCATTTTACATCAGGGGCTTAGGTATCCTCAGATGTTGGTATCCTTGAGAGGTCCTGGAACCAAGCCCCCATGGATACCCAGGGAAGACTATGTTTCCAAATTTCCTGGCATTATATTATTCACTTCTACATTTTTTTATTTTTATTTTTATTTTTGATGGAGTTTTTGCTCTTGTCACCCAGGCACCATCTGGGCTCACTGCAACCTCCAGCTCCTGGGTTCAAGTGATTCTCCTGCCTCAGTCTCCAGAGTGGTTGTGACTACAGGCACCTACCACCATACCTGGCAGGGTATTTTATTGTTGTATTTTTAGTAGAGACAGGTTTCACCATTTGGGGAAGGATGGTCTTAATCTCCTGACCTCAGGTGATCCGCCTACCTTGGCCTCCCAAAGTGCCAGGATTATAGCCATCAGCCACCACGCCCAGCCACTTCTACATTTATTTAACCCTCCTACAAAAAGTCTACTTAACTATAGGCAAAGACAGTTTGAGATTTTTGTTTGCAATCTGTTTCTCACATTATAAAGCAAGGAAGGTTTAGTTCAAGTGTGAACAAAGACGTCCAACATACTTTCCAAAGACTCCTGTTCGCTTGTAGGACACTGGGTTCCTGTCTTTGGCCTTGATATTCAGCTTACCTTCAGCTGCTTGAAGCTTCTCTTCAAACATGTCAATATTTGCAGCCTGCATTTGGTACATCAGGGCTAGTCGCTGGCAGAAAGGAGGGGGAACAAGAGAAACACACAGGGACAGACAGGCAACCTGACAGTCAACAGAACCTGCCTGGAACTCACAATAATGACAACATCAGTGTTGTGAAGAGGACGCCATTCAGCAACTAGAGGTGATTCTTAAAGTACAATGGTTCCACTTATGGTCTTTCCACTTGATAACAAAGTGAAAGCAAATGCACACTAAACTCCTTGTGCAAAAGCAATATGCACACTAAGCTCGTTGACCTACGATAGGGCTACCTCCCAGTGAGCCCCTAGGAAGCTGAAAATATCCTAATTCAAGGATCCTCTGTACTTCCAGTTCTAAACAATTTTAGTTTCCTTTACCACAAAGCTCACTTGGTCTCACCATCTCCAGAACACCTTTGCCTGTGGACACACCGCCACAGACCCAGCAGTGGGAACAAGGCCATCTCCAGAACATCTGCACTCACAGACACAGTGCCATAGACTCAGCAGTGGGAACAAGGCCATCTCCAGAACACCTGCACCTGCGGACACAGTGCCACAGACTCAGCAGTGGGAACAACGTCATTTCCAGAATACCTCTGCCTGTGGACAAACCACCATGGACCCAGCATCAGGGACAATCTCATGTATGCTTGAGATTCACAGCTCTACTCCACCCGCACTGTCTGGTGGCTTCATACTGGCATCAAAGCCAGGCCTGGGCATGTCCCATGTACCATCTTCCTTTCCAAAAATCATTTTAGATGAATTCAAACAATTTTTAAATCAGCTTAAAAACACAAAATGAAACCTACTGAAAAGGTTTGGCAAAATAATTGCTTTGAAAATATGAAGGTACATTTTAGATATCACTGTGTCTTGTTATAATCGATTCTAATCATGCATCTAATACTTAAAGCTCATATTCACAAACGCAATTATATCAAGCCCACCGCTTATTTCAGAGAGCAAATTTATGTCCTCAGGTGAGTATCTGATTATTAGAAACCATCTACTTCCAATATTTAATTACCAACTGTGTTTTCCACTAGAAACGTGGGGTGCCCTGTGAAACTGTGAGAAATACTTCCCAGCTGCTAGTCTAGCTGCCCTGGAGGGAGGATCCAGAATTATGAATTCTCCTTCAGAAGCTCTGTGACCATATCAACAGTGTCCCATTTTCTTTTCTTTTTTTATTTTTGTTGAGATGGGGTTTCACTCTTACTCAGGCTGGAGTGTGGCGGTGCACTACAGGAGAAACCCACAGTGCTCCATGAGCCTACCTGGGCTCACTGCAGCCTTGACCTCCTGGGTTCAAGTGAGCTTCCCACTTCAAGTGAGCCTCCTGAGGAGCTGGGACTATAGGTGCATGCCACTGTGCCCGGCTAATTTTTTAAATTTTAGTAGAAGATGGGGTCTCACTATATTGCCCAAGCCAATCTCAAATGACTGAGCTCAAGTGATCCTCCCACCTCGACCTCCCAAAGTCCTGGGATTATAGGTGTGAGTCATGGCGCCTGGCCAAATAATTTCTAATAAAAATAAAATGACAGCTTGGATTTGTTCTACAATAAACACCCCTTCTGCTTTCATCACAAACATGTAGGTCTTCTCCAGTGAGGGTCAGCCATGCATGTTAATTCACAGGTGTGTAACACAAGATGGCTCTTAGTACCACTGTGTCAGGAAGCAGGATCTGCCCAACAAGACGCTGAGGCCACACAACTCTCAAGAGAGCCTAGCCCCATCATAATATCTTCTTCTGAAGTTCCTTAGGTTCAAATCATTTATTTGTTCAGCAAGTCCTCTCTGGCCTCCATGGCCTCCTCAGTGGCAGGAAGGAGGCCAACTGAGCACCCCGGACACAGGAGCACAGAGAACTCTCTTCCAACCACAAGCGAAGGCACTGCAGGGAAAATCCACATGCTCCATGAGCACACACAGGGGATGACCTAGACAGCCAGGCCAAGAAGAGTCCACAAACAGGCCTTGCACACGTTCTGGGATGCTGCAAACCAGTAAAACCCTGTCTGATAACTGCCTGGTAGGATGTATCAAGAGCCATAGACAGTACTTAGTTTCTTTAATTCAAAAATCCTACTTCTGAAACTTTAACCTAGGGAAACAAACCTTAAGAAATTCCAGCCAGGCATAGTTGGCTCACACCTATCATCCCAGCACTTTGGGAACCAAGACAAGTGGATCACTTGAGTCCAGGAGTTAGAATCCAGCCTGGACAACATGGCAAAAACCCATCTCTATAGGAAAAAATAAAAATAAAATAAAACTTAGCTAGGGCTGGGTGCAGTGGTTCAGGCCTCTCATCCCAGCACTTTGGAAGGCTGAGGCGGGTGGATCACCTGAGGTGGGTAAATCACCTGAGTTCAGGAGTTCAAGACCAGCCTGGCCAACATGGTGAAACCCCATGTCTACTAAAAATATGAAAATTAGATGAGCGTGGTGGCAGACGCCTGTAATCCCAGCTACTAGGGAGGTTGAGGCAGGAGAATCGCTTAAACCTGATGGGTGGAGGTTGCAGTGAGCCAAGATCATGCCATTTCACTCCAACCTGGACAACAAAGAACGAAACTCCATCTCAAAACAAAAAACAAACAAATAAACAACAACAAAAAAAGCACTCTAGGTATAAAAGGTACTTCCTTTGCCTGGAAGGCCCTCCACCTCCTTCCCAAAAAGTCCTTAACTTCTGTCCAGCCCAGTCCTCCAGTATGTCCCTTTCACTGAGCTGCCTAACGCACCTCTTCCTGCCATGACTTCAGTGTTGTGGCCATTTGTGCCTGTGCACCCAGCGCTGCTGACGCCTTCCTCCTGCGTGCTTCCAGGATGGTTATTTAGGACACTCAAATGAGCCGCCAGATCAGAGAGAGCTGGGGGTGTGACCTCAGCACTTGCTGCTTGTATTCTTGAGGCAGTGTTGTCGCTGAGGCACTCAGGAAACTCACCTGCCTCCTGAGCCTCATATGCACACCCTGTGGACAGCAGCCTGCAGGATCACTGATAAGTTTTGTTGAAAAATCCCCCTTCAAGGAGAAGAGTCAATTGTTGACAATCAGATATTATAACCACATAACTCACCTTAATCATCTAAAAATAAACAGCTGATACCTGTTTATTTTTAACAGAGCCCCGGAGGCCTCTCGTCTGTCAGAGTCTCCACCTTGATGCAGTCACACTTCACAGGGCAAAGGGGGCCTTCGCCACAAGAAGCTGTGTGAAAATGTTAGCAACTGCTGCTGGGCGTGGTGGCTCATGCCTATAGTCCCAGCACTTTTGTAGGCTGAGGCGGGTGGATCACCTGAGGTCAGGAGTTCGAGACCAGCCTGACCAACATGGAGAAACCCCGTCTTTATTAAAAATACAAAAAATCACCCAGGTGTGGTAGTACATACCTGTAATGCTAGCTACTCAGGGGGCTGAGGCAGGAGAATTGCTTGAACCCAGGAGGTGGAGTTTGCAGTGCGCCGAGATTGCGCTATTATACTCTAGGCTGGGCAACAAGAGCCAAACTCCATCTCAAAAAAAGGAAAAGAAAAATGTTAGCAACTGCTTTTCTTCTAGTTAAATTTCTGACTGTGAAGTAACTGTAGCTTCACATGTAGTTGTAAGAAATGGCACACAGCAGGCCGGGCACAGTGGCTCAACCCTGTAATCCCAGCATTTTGAGGAGCTGAGGCGGGTGGATCATGAGGTCAGGAGTTTGGCACCAGCCTGACCAACATGCTGAAACCCTGTCTCTACTAAAAGCCAACAAAATTAGTCAGGCGTGGAGGCTGAGGCAGGAGAACCACTTGAACCCGGGAGGCAGAGATTGCAGAGAGCAGAGATTGAGCCACTGCACTCCAGCCTGGGCGACAGAGTGAAATTCTGTCTCAAAAAAAAGAAAAAAAAAAAGGGGAACAAAAGAAAGAAATGGCACAGAGCAATACGTTGTCCACCTGCTTCCAGTGGTTACATCTTGCAAAACTATAAACAGTATCACAGCCAGGCTCTCCCACCCTGGGATAATCCTGTGACATACACGCAGTGTGTGTGTACTCATGTGCCCACCACAGCTGACACAGGCAACAGTCCAACCCACAGCTGAGGCAGGCAACACTCCAACCACAGGTTCCCTCGGGCTGTCTCCCTCCTCCATCCTTAGTCCCTAGCAAACACCAATCTGTGTTCCATCTCTTTAATTTTTGTCTTTAGAGAATGCTCTATAAAAAACATAAAACTATACCAAATGTGATCTTTTGAGTTGGCCTTTTTACACTCAGCATAATTCTTTTGAGATTCACCTGCGTTATCAGTGAGTGGTATTCCAAGTAACTGCTTTTTGGGCAACAACTACTTACAATCATTCTGCACGCTGGCAAAACTTCTTCTAAGCCACATTCAATATCACTCTTTCATTTAAGGGGGAGGCAAAAGAATTTTCACATGAACAGATGTGATACAGTTTAGCATTCAACCATGAACAAGGCCTGTCTGAGGGCTGGGACTGTGCTGTGCGTGTCTGATATAGTCAATGGTCTTGAAAATCCACAAAAACCAACTCCCCCTGCAACCACAGCAGAAGGCCCAGGGGAAACCCAGAATAGGTTCTCACGAGAAAGATTTTTTGGCTCAGTAAACAAGTACCCTCTAATGCAAATTTAACAACACTATTTTCTCAAAGCAAACTACAGTTCAACCCCAAACAGAACAAACATAAGACAATCACTTGGCTGGGTGTGGTGGTGAGGCTTATGCCTGTAATCTCAGCACTCTGGGAGGCTAAGGTGGGCAGATGACGAGGTTAGGAGATGGAGACCATCCTGGCTAACATGGGAAACCCCATCTGTACTAAAAATACAAAAAATTAGCCGAGTGTGGTGGCATGCACCTGTACTCCCAGTTACTTGGGAGGCTGAGGCAGGAGAATAGCTTGAACCTGGGAGGCAGAGGTTGCAGTGAGCAAGATTGTGCCATTAAACTCCAGCTTGGGCAAAAAGAGTGAACCTCCATCTCAAAAAAAAAAAAAAAAAAAAAGACAATCACTCAGATGCAGGAGATACACACAAGTCAGCTGTGTGCAGCCTCACCCACAAGCAAGTGCAGAACCCAGGAGACCAAAGGGCATGGTGACTGCCTGCCCTCCCGCATGCCAGGACACCTGCCAACGCAGCAGTGATTACGATTTCACTGGACAAGCACCTACAACACACCAAGAGTGATAACCAGGAAGCTGCCATGGCTTTGCCTTGCCATAGCAATGGAGGTTGCCATGCCATTCCTTCCAGGAATCAGAGTTATTAGTGAAGCCACACATGTCCTTGAGTAACCATAACACGACACACAGGCTGAATGCAAAATCTGCTCAGGCCACAAAATTCTTCCCTCTTCTGTGACAGGTGACCCTTGAACAGCACAGGAATGAGTTGCATAAGTTCACTTTCACATGGATTTTCTTCCAACCTGCTATCTCTGAGCCAACAAGACCAGTCTCTCATCCTCCTGCTCAGCCCACTCAAGTTGAAGGCCATGAGAATGAAGCCCTTTATAGTGATCCAATTCCACTTCATAAATAGGAAATATATTTCCTCTAACAACATTTTTCTATTTCTTAATTTTTTATGTTTGAGAAAGAAAGGTCTCACTCAGTTACCCAGGCTGGAGTGCAGTGGCACAATCTCAGCTCCTCTGCAACCTCTGCCTCCTAGGTTCAAATGATTCTTGAGCCTCAGACTCTGGAGTAGCTGGGATTACAAGCACATACCATCATGCCTGGTTATTTTTTTTTCTTTTTTTGTAGTTTTAGTAGGCAAGGGGTTTCACCATGTTGGCCAGGCTGGTCTTGAACTCCTGACCTCAAGTGATCTGCCTGCCTTTCTCCTTTTATTAAAAAAAAAAAAAAAAAAGTCAGGCGTGGTGACTCATGCCTGTAATCCCAGCACTTTGGGAGGCTGAGGTAGGTGGATCACCTGAGGTCAGAAGTTTGAGACCAGACTGACCAACATAGTGAAATCCTGTCTCTACTAAAAATACAAAAATTAGCTGGGCGTGGTGTTGCATGCCTATGACCCCAGCTATTCCGGAGGTTGAGGCAGGAGAATCACTTGGATCCTGGAGGCGGAGGTTCCAGTGATCCAAAATCACGCCATTGCACTCTAGCCTGGGCAACAACAGCAAAACCTCAGGCTGGGCATGGTGGCTCACCCCTGTAAGCCCAGCACTTTGGGAGGCCGAGGCAGGCAGATCGCCTGAGGTCAGGAGTTTGAGACCAGCCTGACCAACATGGAGAAACCCCATCTCTACTCAAAATACAAAATTAGCCGGGTGTGGTAGCTCATGCCTGTAATCCCAGCTACTCAGGAGACTGAGGCAGGAGAATTGCTTGTACCCAGGAGGTGGAAGTTGTGGTGAGCGGAGATCACACTACTGCACTCCAGCCTGGCAACAGTGTGAGACTCTAACTCAAAAAAAAAAAAAAAAAAAAGAGTGAAACTCCGCCTCAACATGAAGATAATGGCCGGGCACAGTGGCTCACGACTGTAATCCCAGCACTTTGGGAGGCTGAGGTGGGTGGATCATGAGGTCAAGAGATCAAGACTAGCCAGGTATGGTGGCTCATGCCTGTAATCTCAGCACTTTAGGAGGCTGAAGCAAGGAGACGGATCATGAAGTCAGAAGATCGAGACCATCCTGGCTAACACGGTGAAACTCTGTCTCTACTAAAAATACAAAAAGTTAGCTGGGCCTGGTAGCGGGTGCCTGTAGTCCCAGCTACTCTGCAGACTGAGGCAGGAGAATGGCGTGAACTCGGGAAGCAGATATTGCAGTGAGCCGGGACTGCGCCACTGCAGTCCAGCCCGGGCGACAGAGGGAGACTCTGTCTCAAAAAAGAAAAAGAGAAAATAAAAAGGATTGAGACCATCCTGGCTAACATGGTGAAACCCCATCTCTGTTAAAAATACAAAATATTAGCTGGGTGTGCTGGTGCATGCCTATAGTCCCAGTGACTCAGGAGGGGGAGAATCGCTTGAACCCAGGAGGCAGAGGTTGCAGTTAGCTGAGACAGTGCCATCGCCACAGTGTCACTTAGTGACACTCCATTTCAAAATAGTTTATAATAATAATAATAATAATAATAGAAATGAGGGTCTTAAACTCCTGGACTCAAGTGATCATCCCACTTTGGCCTCCCAAATTGCTGAGATTACAGGTGTGAGCCACCGCATTTACAAACTGGGGAGGCCAGGGAGAGTGGCTCAGCCTGTAATCCCAGCACTTTCGAAAGCTGATGGGGGATGGCTTGAGCCCAGGAATTCAAGACCAGCCAAGGCAACATGGACAAAACTTCATCTCTAAAAAAGCAACAATAACAACAAACAAAAATGTAGCTGTAGCTGGATGTGGTGACAAATGCCTGAAGTCCCAGCTAGTCAGAAGGCTGAGGTAGGAGGAGCACCTGGACCCAGGAGGTTGAGGCTGCAGTGAGTGGAGACTGTGCTTGGGCAACAGGGTAAAACCCTGCCTCAAATAATAATAAAAAATAATAAAAATGGGGAGAGAGTTTTACAACCGCAACCTGAAATGTAACTTTCTTCACAAAGACATGAAACGGGTTCACCAAAGAAACAACCTTGGTTGCCACTTGCACATGACCTCAGGCATTAAGGGGCTGAAGCATGTGCTTCCTGCTTCATAGCCACAGGCACCTGTGGGCTGACATTAAACACTGACAGCAGATGGGCAAATTGCTGATGCACAGCCAATCAGTGGGCACAGCACTCTCCTTACCCATGTGTTGGCACAAGGCTGTTTAATGTCATTTAGCAGTAGAAATATTTAACTTTTTCCCTGTTTCAGCTTCATAAAGGGCAGCATGAAATAAAGGTGAGAGATTTCAATCACCCAGATTTTTAACCTAAAGTCAAGAGAGACCAAAGTATGTCACAAGGTTTCATTAAATGATTTATTGAAGACCAAATTATTTGCAGGGTAGTTTTAGTGATTGTGTGGATATAAAACATCTGAAGCCACTTTGTCAATCCTTACTAAACATTCTTGCAGCTGACTAGATAACATGAAAAACCTTTTTCAAGCAGCCCAATTACTGCAATACAGCAGAATTTTTATTTATTTTTTTTATTTTTTATTTTTTAAAAAGGACAAGTTGAGCAGGTACAGTGGCTCATGCCTATAATCTTAACACTTTGGAAGGCCAAGGTAGGTTGATTGTTTGAGTCCAGGAGTTTAAGACAGCCTGGGAAATGTGGCAAAATCTCACCACTACAAAAAATAGCCCCCCAAAATTAGCTAGGCGCAGTGGTTTGTGCCTGTAGTCCTGGCTATTCGGAAGCCTGTAGTGGGAGGATCATTTGAGCCCAAGAGGTCAAGGCTCTGCAACTGGGGGATAAGGGAGTAAAGAGGCCCCTTTGGGCCTGGACAACAAAGTGAGACCTTGTCTGTACAAAAAATAAAAAAATTAGCTGAGTGTGATAGTATAGGCCTATAGTCCTAGCTGCTCTGGAAACAAAGAGGGGAAGATCACTTGAGTCCAGGAGTTCTAGGCTGTAGTGAGCAGTTCACTGCAGCACACCACTGCACTGCACTCTGGCCTGTGCAACAGAGCAAGATCCCATCTCTAAAATAAAAATAAAATAAAATAAAATAAAATAAAAATGAAGAAAATCTCTGCCTTGTAATTTCTGTATTTTTTTGTTTAGAAACAGGGTCTCACTCTGTTACCCAGGCTGGAGTGCAGTGGCAGCATTAGCCTTGAACTCCTGGGCTCAAGCATTCCTCCTGCTTCAGCCTCCCAAGTAGCTGAGACTACAGATATGCACTGTCATACTCAGCTGCTTCTTTCAACAGATACATACCTAAAAATTGCCAGAGTATGACTAGATTCTGAACTAAATGTTGTTTCAACAACAATCCGTTGATCCCTTCAAAGGTAGGGGTTAGCAGTCTCAATTGTAACCTCTGAGAAAAACAAACAAACAAAAAAAAAATGCAACACTAGAGGTCACACCAACATTAGAGAATACCAAGGCATTGCAGACTAAAACTCGTTCTTAAAAGTTCAGATATATAGTTATCTGTAGTATCTACATTGCCCTGAAATATGAAGTAATAGTCTAAGCAAGATTTCAAAGCTTTAAGGTCATTTGAAAATGTCAAAACCAAGTAAACAGGTTAAAATACAGTAATTGGCCAGGGGTGGTGGCTCACACATGTAATCCTAGCACTTTGGGAGGCTGAGGCGGGTGGATCACTTGAGGTCAGGATTTCAAGACTAACATGGCCAACATGGAGAAACTCTGTCCCTACTAAAAATACAAAATATCAAAAGCTAGTAAACGGGTTAAAACACAGTAATTGGCCAAGGGTAGTGGCACACACCTGTAATCCCTACTACTTGGAAGGCTGAGGAAGGAGAATCGCTTGAACCTTGGAGGAGGAGACACCATCTCAAAAAATAAAAAATAAAAAAAAAAAATCTAGGTTTTTGGTTGGGTGCCACGGCCAACACTGTAATCCCAGCACCTTTGGAGGGCGAGGAAGGCGGATCACTTGAGGTCAGGAATTCGAGACCAGCCTGGACAACATGACAAAACTCTGTCCTTGCTAAAAATACAAAAAAATTAGCCATGCATGGTGGCAACATGCCTGTGTCCCACCTACTTGGGAGCCTGAGGCGTGAGAATCTCTTCAACTTGGGTAGTCGAGGCCGTTGTGAGTTAAAATCATGCTACTGCACTCCAGCCTGAGTGATGAGTGAGACCCTGTCTCTCTCTCTCTTTTTTTTTTTTTTTTTTTTTTTTGAGACAGGGTCGGCTGGGCGCAGTGGCTCAAGCCTGTAATCCCCCAGCACCTTGGGAGGCCAAGACGGGCAGATCATGAGGTCAGGAGATCGAGACCATCCTGGCTAACATGGTGAAACCCCGTCTCTACTAAAAATACAAAAACTAGCTGGGCAAGGTGGCGGGCACCTGTAGTCCCAGATACCCGGAAGGCTGAGGCAGGAGAATGGTGTGAACCCGGGAGGCGGAGCTTGCAGTGAGCCTAGATAGCGCCACTGCACTCCAGCCTGGGCGACAGAGCGAAACTCTGTCTCAAAAAAAAAAAAAAA
>NC_045456.1:23163713-23163963 GCF_002776525.5 Piliocolobus tephrosceles | reverse complement strand
TGGTGGCTCACGCCTGTAATCCCAGCACTTTGGGAGGCCGAGGCGGGTGATCGCGAGGTCAGGAGATCGAGACCATCCTGGCTAACATGGTGAAACCCCGTCTCTACTAAAAATACAAAAACTAGCTGGGCAAGGTGGTGGGCGCCTGTAGTCCCAGCTACTCTGGAGGCTGAGGCAGGAGAATGGTGTGAACCCGGGAGGCAGAGCTTGCAGTGAGCTGAGATCCGGCCACTACACTCCAGCCTGGGCG
>NC_045456.1:23114648-23163613 GCF_002776525.5 Piliocolobus tephrosceles | reverse complement strand
GAGACTCCGTCTCAAAAAAAAAAAAAAAAAAGAGACAGGGTCTCACTCTGCTACCCAGGCTGGAGTACAGTGGCATGATTTTGGCTCACTGCAGCCTCTGCCTTCCAGGTTTAAGCGATTCTCCTGTCTCAGCCTCTCAAGTAGCTGGGATTACGCGCTAGGCCAAGACTCTATCTCAAAAAAAAAAAAAAAAAAAAAAAGGTCTAGGCTTTCTAATATCTAAACAAATAATTATATATTTGTTTCTTTCCAAATTTGGCAGCAACCAAACTTAAAAAAAATTTTTTTTAAGCACATTTGCTTTTGCAGTTAGCCTGGCCTCTAGACTTCTTCGACTGCTGCATCCATAATGATTGCCAAAGCCCCACCCACCACAACTCTTCCTGCTGAAGTCATGCGGACAACAAGGTATGTATTGAATACGAGGATGTCTTACATAAAACATGTTACTTTCTGGAATGCTTGAAGATAAACAAATTCATCTCTGAAAATTTAAGTAAATTTTCTTCCTGAAGTTCTTCCTTAGGAAACAGTTTCTTCTCATATCACTTGTTAACTGGGTTTCACTCATCCCATGTACAAACAGACTTTATTCTTATTTAAAAGATGGGGTCGGGCGCAATAGCTCACACCTGTAATCCCAGCACTTTGGGAGGCCAAGGTAGGTGGATCACGAGGTCAGGAGTTAGAGACCAGTCTGGCCAACATGGTGAATGAAATGTCTCTACTAAAAATATGAAAATTAGCTGGGTGTTGTGGCAGGCACCCGTAATCCCAGCTACTGGGGAAACTGAGGCAGGAGAATCACTTGGATGTGGGAGATGGCTGTTGTGGTGAGCCGAGATCACGCCACTGCATTCCAGCCTGAGCAACAGAGTGAGACACCGTCTGAAAAAAAAAAAAAAGATGGAAAGTCCATTTCTCTCTTTTTATTTTCCTTTTTTGAGACAGAGTCTCACTCTTGTTGCCCAGGCTGGAGTGCAATGGTGCAATCTTGGTTCACTGCAACCTCTGCCTCCTGGGTTTAAGCGATTCTCCTGCCTCAGCCTCTCGAGTAGCTGGGATTATAGGCGTGCACCACCACACCTGGCTAATTTTGCATTTTTAGTAGAGACAGGGTTTCTCCATGTTGGTCAGGGTGGTCTCAAATTTCCAACCTGAGGTAATCCGCCTGCCTTGGCCTCCCAGAGTGCTGGGATTACAGGCATGAACCACTGTGCCCAGCGGAAAGTCCATTTCTACTAGCAAGAAACATGTATAGGAATTTGAGGATGCCTAAATAATAATGTATTCCTCAGTGTTTCTTTAGACTGTTAGGTGTGGGACTTTGGACAGATGTTTAAGGACCTGGAAGGGACAGCCTATGTTCATTTAATGTGATGGGAACCCCCACAGCCCGGGCAATGCATTCCAAGTTCACCAATGTGGCAACTTAAACCAATAAATACTTACCTCACTCTGTTTCTGAGGGTCAGGAATCTGGGAATGGCTCGACTAGATAGTTTAGTCTCTTGGACTGGATGAACTTGCAGTCCAAATGACTGATGGACAGGGCTGTGGTCATCTGAAGCTTGACTGGTGGTGGAGGACCTGTGTCTTGTCCAGGGTGGAACACTCATGCAGCTGTTGCCAGGAGGCCTCAGCTCCTCATCATGTGGGCCCTTCCCCAGAGCCAGTGACCAGGGGGCAGGAGACACAGTTTATTCTATCCTCATCTCAGAATTGACTGTCACCTCTGCCACATGCAATTGGTTGCCAAAACCCACCCTTTCACCATGCAGGAGGGACTCACTGGGGCATGAATATCAAGCAACAGAGGTCATGGAGGGCCAGCTTGGCTGCTGACCATATTGATGATTATACTGAGATCTGCTCAGCAAGACCCGTCCAGTCAGCTCCTCATGGCTCCTGATCATGTGGAAGAGGACCAGGCCCAGGCCCAGCCTTCACAGTCACATTGATTAGCTCAGAAACAGAAAGTCAAACAGAAAGTTACGTCCTTCCTCTCGAGTTGTATTTGGAGAAGAGACTTCGCCTTTGGGGTTCTGGAGCTAGAAGGGTAAATTGTGAAGAAAGTTGTTAGCATCTTTCCACTGTGGTGATGAAGCCAGCTGTAGCTAAAGAGGATCAAGCCCACAGAGTGAAAAGAAGACAGGAGATGAGCATCCCAAAGCCAGGCCCGTGTCCCTAGATCCGGTCCCTTGAAGGGGTGTGTTCCCTTTCATTTCTTTGTCATAAGCCCATTCCTTTTACTATGCTACCTGTCCAAGTCTATTAGCTACTGGGCTGCTCATACTGGCCAGTGGCCTGGGGACCTTCCTCAACATCCCTGGCAAGGGTTCAGAAATCTCATATGGGTTTAGCTCCTAGGAAAGAAGGATCATCTCTGGGCATCCAATTTATAGCCTATTTCTAAAAGTAACTAGTTTGAGGTGTCTCTGGTCCTAGGGAGTATTTGTTAGGGGAATGATAAGATATTTGAAGTGAGAAAGGGTTTGCTGGTCTGTGGCTGATCTCCCAGTTCTATTTTCATTTATTTATTTATTTTTTGAGATGGAATTTCCCTCTTGCTGCCCAGGCTGGAGTGCAATGGCACATTCTCGGCTCACTGCAACCTCCATCTCCCAGGTTCAAGCGATTCTCCTGCCTCAACCTCCCAAGTAGCTGTGTTACAGGTACCCACCACCATGCCCAGCTAATTTTTGTAGTTTTTAGTAGAGATGGGGTTTCACTGTGTTGGTCTCGAACTCCTGACCTCAGGTGATCAGCCTGCCTCGGCCTCCCAAAGTGTTGGGATTATAGGCGTGAACCACCACGCCTGGCCTGGTCTCCCAGTTTTGAGCTGAATGTGCCATGTAGCCAACAGGATGGTCTGTTTGCTTGTCTCTCGGATACAGCCAGTCATCAGATGCTTGTGTCTTCACTGTTTCATTCCCAGCCAGCCACTGTCAGCTGAACTGCTCCCTGATGCCTGCTGGACAGAACCTGAGGTCTCCCTTAAGGATGGCAGTCTCATGTCATCAGACCTTATCATTAGGTGACAGGTTATCACTGGATTTTCCTGGATCCCAGTGGCCTCTGGCCATCGTAGATTTTCAGCACATCCGCGGTGGATCTGCAGTTTCGGACTTTCCCATGAACTACAATGAAATTTTCATGGCCACAGCTAACAGGGAAGAGGCTCAGTGACCAGTGACACATCCCAGCCTTTTCTGCCAACACCTAAAAGAAACTCCACTTGGCCAGGTGCGGTGGCTCACACCTGTAATTCCAGCACTTTGAGAGACCAAGGCAGGTCGATCACTTGAGGTCAGGAGTTCAAGATCAGCCTGGCCAACATGGTGAAACCCCATTGGCACTAAAAAACTACAAAAAAAAAAAAAAAAAAAAATGCTGGGAATGGTGGCACGCACTTGAAATCCCAGCTATTAGGGAGGTTGAGGCAGGAGAATTGCGTGAACCCGGTAGGCGGAGGTTGCAGTGAACCAAGACTGCACCACTGCACTCCAGCCTGGACAACAGAGCAAGCCTCTGTTTCAAAACAAAAACAAAACAAAACAAAACAATAACAATAAAAAAAAAACGGGATTTCTGGATGAGAAGTTTTAGGGGATTGATGAGAGGCTGCCAGTGTGGTTGCAGAGGATGAAGGGACTGGAGTTGAAGGATATTTTCTGTAGGGTAACAGGGAATGGCCTATAACAGATGCTTGCTGAGTGACCACACTACACTGGGGAGTGTCCTAGAAAACAACAATGTCTGTCCTCGGTGAGTATCATTCTATTGAGGGAGAGAACAAATACAAGCCCAGCAAACAAAGCACATGGTGAGCAAGACGATGAGAGTCCTTGGAGACAAAGTCTGAGATACCATAGGCGGGGCAAACTTCATGGAAAAGAGGATTTTACCCACTAATTTTTAAATTTTTTGTAGAGATGGGGTCTATGTTGTCAAGGCTGGTCTCAAAGTCCTGGGTTCAAGTGATCCTCCTACCTCAGTTTCCAAAGTGCTGGGATCACAGGTGTGAGCCACTGTACCCAGCCAAATGACTATTTTAGAAAGGGATTTTAAAGCCTTCACTAAGATGAGGTGCAGGAGCAAAATGAAGCGCATCACCCCAGGACAGAAGAGGCTGCCCAGAGAGAGGCCTGGCCAGCCACACCGGTGTGGCCAGTTGGGAGGGGGCAGGTAGCAGGGATGTGGGAAGAAACCATGGAGTTCTGGAGAGTAGGTGAATGCTGCTGAGAACTAATAAAGTCTATAGTAAAAGCATTACTGGCTGCTGGGAGGAGAATGGACTTCAGAGAAGCCAGAGGTGGGAACATGAGGCCAGAGAGGAGGGAGGAGGCTTCTGCAGCAGTGCCAGAAGGTAAGGATCCTGGCAGGACTGAGGCATGGGGCTGGTTCTCCAAGAGGCTCCAGTAAAGCCTGGGGTGTCTTGGTGCTCACTCTCGGCTGCTTTCTCTGATCTGCAGCCTCAGAAAGAGATAAGCCAGCAGAGGCCAGCATGTGGCTGCCAGTGGTCCAGTTGTTGAGGGGGATGACAGTGAGTCTCCAGATCGTGCTCTGAAATGTCAGGACGCGTCAGCAGACACCACGCTCAGTATGCATGTGGAGGAAGAGAATGGTTTTCTTTTCATTGTAACTTAAAGGGCTGGTTTGACAAAGAACAGGTGGTCATTTCTACATAAAGTTTCAACCCCAGCTGGCCCACTTCAGACCTCCTAACCTCGCAGATCCACAGACAAACAGAACCACATGAGTGGACTCTGGGTGGTGCTGATTGTCCTGGGCTGCTCTCAGTAGCCTTCTGGAGACCAGCATGTGTTTCTGGTTTCTGGAATGCTCAGCAAGCTCTAGTTGGGGGGCACAAGGGCTGATCAGGTTAAGTTCAAGATTATCTGGAGATGGAAGGGTACTTTGGCTTTATATACACCTTGAACCAAAGCATGCAGTTCAGGTTTTACCATTTCTGTTCCTACTGTGTGTGTGAGTGTGTTTTGAGCTGAGGAGTCTTGCTGTGTCACCGAGGCTGGAGTGCAGCGGTGTGATTTAGGCTCACTGCAAGCTCCGCCTCCTGGGTTCACACCATTCTCCCACCTCAGCCTCCCGAGTAGCTGGGACTACAGGCCTCCACCACGACGTGTGGCTAATGTTGTTTTTGTATTATTAGTAGAGACGGGGTTTCATTGTGTTAGCCAGGATGGTCTCGATCTCCTGACCTCGTGATCTGCCCACCTCGGCATCCCAAAGTGCTGGGATCACAGGTGTGAGCCACCGTGCCCTGCCTTAAGTTTTAATTAATTAATTTATTTTTGAGATGAAGTCTCGCTCTGTTGCTCAGGGTAGAGCGCAGTAGCATGATCTTGGCTCAATGCAACCTCTGCCTCACAGGTTCCAGCGATTCTCCAACTTCAGCCTCCTAAGTAGCTGCGACTACAGGCAAGCGCCACCATGCCTGACTAATTCTCTGTCTTTTCAGTAGAGATGGGTTTTCACCATGTTAGCGAGGATGGTCTTCATCTTCAGACCTTATGATCCACCCACCTCAGCCTCCTGAAGTGCTGGGATTATAGACATGAACCATCACACCCAGCCTGTCCTTGCTGTTTTACGTTTTATTTAGCTTGATGGTTTATTTACTTTGGCTTTAAGGCAGTTCTATATGAAGTTACAGTTCATAAACAGAACAGACAAAACACAACAAACTCCATAGACTATGTTTGCAACACTTTTATCGGTAAAGGGAAAAACGAAAGTGCTTGTCTAGGAGGATCTGGGCTAAGACAACACCATTACTCCATGGGCCCAGAGAAGCAGAGGAGCCAGTCTCCCTGCGGTGTGGAGACTGTGCACGGGACCACTGAGGAATGACTGATAATGATTTAAAACTGAAACTCAGGAAAAGCCAGTAGTAGCATTGCTATATTTAACTCATACAAAATATATTCTTTAATGTTTCTGGAACAAAAAATAAAGTTGCAAAGTAAAACAGGGTTTCAGTAACAAAATTTATTAATATATATGACACTGAGCACCTATGATCTCCTTGTGTTGCTTTCTTTTGTTTTACTTTCTTTCTTTTTTTTTTGTAGCCTAGGAGCAATAGGCTATCTTTTTTTTTTTATTATACTTTAAGTTCTAGGGTACATGTGCATAACGTGCAGGTTTGTTACATATGTATACATGTGCCATGTTGGTGTGCTGCACCCATCAACTCGTCAGCACCCATCAATTCATCATTTATATCAGGTATAACTCCCCAATGCAATCCCTCCCCCCTCCCCCCTCCCCATGATAGGCCCCAGTGTGTGATGTTCCCCTTCCTGAGTCCAAGTGAGCTCATTGTTCAGTTCCCACCTATGAGTGAGAACATGCGGTGTTTGGTTTTCTGCTCTTGTGATAGGTTGCTAAGAATGATGGTTTCCAGCTGCATCCATGTCCCTACAAAGGACGCAAACTCATCCTTTTTTATGGCTGCGTAGTATTCCATGGTGTATATGTACCATATTTTCTTAATCCAGTCTGTCACTGATGGACATTTGGGTTGATTCCAAATCTTTGCTATTGTGAATAGTGCCGCAATAAACATCCGTGTGCATGTGTCTTTGTAGTAGCATAATTTATAATCCTTTGAGTATATACCCAGTAGTGGGATGGCTGGGTCATATGGTACATCTAGTTCTAGATCCTTGAGGAATTGCCATACTGTTTTCCATAATGGTTGAACTAGTTTACAATCCCACCAACAGTGTAAAAGTGTTCCTATTTCTCCACATCCTCTCCAACACCTGTTGTTTCCTGACTTTTTAATGATTGCCATTCTAACTGGTGTGAGATGGTATCTCATTGTGGTTTTGATTTGCATTTCTCTGATGGCCAGTGATGATGAGCATTTTTTCATGTGTCTGTTGGCTGTATGAATGTCTTCTTTTGAGAAATGTCTCTTCATATCCTTTGCCCACTTTTTGATGGGGTTGTTTGTTTTTTTCTTGTATATTTGTTTGAGTTCTTTGTAGATTCTGGAAATTAGCCCTTTGTCAGATGAGTAGATTGCAAAAATTTTCTCCCATTCTGTAGGTTGCCTGTTCACTCTGATGGTAGTTTCTTTTGCTGTGCAGAAGCTCTTTAGTTTAATTAGATCCCATTTGTCAATTTTGGCTTTTGCTGCCGTTGCTTTCGGTGTTTTAGACATGAAGTCCTTGCCCATGCCTATGTCCTGAATGGTACTACCTAGGTTTTCTTTTAGGGTTTTTATGGTATTAGGTCTAACATTTAAGTCTCTAATCCATCTTGAATTAATATTCGTATAAGGAGTAAGGAAAGGATCCAGTTTCAGCTTTCTACTTATGGCTAGCCAATTTTCCCAGCACCATTTATTAAATAGGGAATCCTTTCCCCATTTCTTGTTTTTGACAGGTTTGTCAAAGATCAGATGGTTGTAGATGTGTGGCATTATTTCTGAGAACTCTGTTCTGTTCCATTGGTCTATATCGCTGTTTTGGTACCAGCACCATGCTGTTTTAGTTACTGTAGCCTTGTAGTATAGTTTGAAGTCAGGTAGCATGACGCCTCCGGCTTTGTCCTTTTGACTTAGGATTGTCTTGGCAATGCGGGCTCTTTTTTGGTTCCATATGAACTTTAAAGCAGTTTTTTCCAATTCAGTGAAGAAACTCATTGGTAGCTTGATGGGGATGGCATTGAATCTATAAATAACCTTGGGCAGTATAGCCATTTTCACGATATTGATTCTTCCAATCCATGAGCATGGTATGTTCTTCCATTTGTTTGTGTCCTCTTTGATTTCACTGAGCAGTGGTTTGTAGTTCTTTTACTACAGGTCTTTTACATCCCTTGTAAGTTGGATTCCTAGGTATTTGATTCTCTTTGAAGCAATTGTGAATGGAAGTTCATTCCTGATTTGGCTCTCTGCTTGTCTGTTACTGGTGTATAAGAATGCTTGTGATTTTTGCACATTAATTTTGTATCCTGAGACTTTGCTGAAGTTGTTTATCAGCTGAAGAAGATTTTGGGCTGAGACGATGGGGTTTTCTAAACACACAATCTTGTCATCTGCAAACAGGGACAATTTGACTTCTTCTTTTCCTAACTGAATACCCTTGATTTCTTTCTCTTGCCTGATTGCCCTAGCCAGAACTTCCAACACTATGTTGAAGAGGAGTGGTGAGAGAGGGCATCCCTGTCTTGTGCCAGTTTTCAAAGGGAATTTTTCCAGTTTTTGCCCATTCAGTATGATATTAGCTGTGGGTTTGTCATAAATAGCTCTTATTATTTTGAGGTACGTTCCATCAATACTGAATTGATTGAGCGTTTTTAGCATGAAGGGCTGTTGAATTTTGTCAAAAGCCTTTTCTGCATCTATTGAGATAATCATGTGGTTCTTGTCTTTGGTTCTGTTGATATGCTGGATTACGTTGATTGATTTGCGAATGTTGAACCAGCCTTGCATCCCAGGGATGAAGCCCACTTGATCATGGTGGATAAGCTTTTTGATGTGCTGCTGAATCTGGTTTGCCAGTATTTTATTGAGGATTTTTGCATGATGTTCATCAGGGAGATTGGTCTAAAATTCTCTTTTTTTGTTGTGTCTCTGCCAGGCTTTGGTATCAGGATGACGTTGGCCTCATAAAATGAGTTAGGGAGGATTCCCTCTTTTTCTATTGATTGCAATAGTTTCAGAAGGAATGGTACCAGCTCCTCCTTGTACCTCTGGTAGAATTCAGCTGTGAATCCATCTGGTCCTGGACTTTTTTTGGTGGGTAGGCTATTAATTGTTGCCTCAATTTCAGAGCCTGCTATTGGTCTATTCAGGGATTCCACTTCTTCCTGGTTTAGTCTTGGAAGAGTGTACGTGTCCAGGAAATTACCCATTTCTTCTAGATTTTCTACTTGATTTGCATAGAGGTGTTTATAGTATTCTCTGATGGTAGTTTGTATTTCTGTGGGGTCGGTGGTGATATCCCCTTGATCATTTTTTATTGCGTCTATTTGATTCCTCTCTCTTTTCTTCTTTATTAGCCTTGCTAGCGGTCTGTCAATTTTGTTGATCTTTTCAAAAAACCAACTCCTGGATTCATTGATTTTTTGGAGGGTTTGTTGTGTCTCTATCTCCTTCAGTTCTGCTCTGATCTTAGTTATTTCTTGCCTTCTGCTAGCTTTTGAATGTGTTTGCTCTTGCCTCTCTAGTTCTTTTAATTGTGATGTTAGAGTGTCAATTTTAGATCTTTCCTGCCTTCTCTTGTGGGAACTTAGTGCTATAAATTTCCCTGTACACACTGCTTTAAATGTGTCCCAGAGATTCTGGTATGTTGTATCCTTGTTCTCATTGGTTTCAAAGAACATCTTTATTTCTGCTTTCATTTCGTTATGTACCCAGTAGTCATTCAGGAGCAGGTTGTTCAGTTTCCATGTAGTTGAGCGGTTTGGATTGAGTTTCTTAGTCCTGAGTTCTAGTTTGATTGCACTGTGGTCAGAGAGACAGTTTGTTATAATTTCTGTTCTTTTACATTTGCTGAGGAGTGCTTTACTTCCAATTATGTGGTCAATTTTGGAATAAGTGTGATGTGGTGCTGAGAAGAATGTATATTCTGTTGACTTGGGGTGGAGAGTTCTATAGATGTCTATTAGGTCCGCTTGGTGCAGAGATGAGTTCAATTCCTGGATATCCTTGTTAACTTTCTGTCTCGTTGATCTGTCTAATGTTGACAGTGGAGTGTTGAAGTCTCCCATTATTATTGTATGGGAGTCTAAGTCTCTTTGTAAGTCTCTAAGGACTTGCTTTATGAATCTGGGTGCTCCTGTATTGGGTGCATATATATTTAGGATAGTTAGCTCTTCCTGTTGAATTGATCCCTTTACCATTATGTAATGGCCTTCTTTGTCTCTTTTGATCTTTGATGGTTTAAAGTCTGTTTTATCAGAGACTAGGATTGCAACCCCTGCTTTTTTTTGTTCTCCATTTGCTTGGTAGATCTTCCTCCATCCCTTTATTTTGAGCCTATGTATGTCTCTGCATGTGAGATGGGTCTCCTGAAGACAGCAGACTGATGGGTCTTGACTCCTTATCCAGTTTGCCAGTCTGTGTCTTTTAATTGGAGCATTTAGTCCATTTACATTTAAGGTTAATATTGTTATGTGTGAACTTGATCCTGCCATTATGCTATTAACTGGTTATTTTGCTCATTAGTTGATGCAGTTTCTTCCTAGCCTCGATGGTCTTTACATTTTGGCATGTTTTTGTAATGGCTGGTACCAGTTGTTCCTTTCCATGTTTAGGGCTTCCTTCAGGGTCTCTTGTAAGGCAGGCCTGGTGGTGACAAAACCTCTAAGCATTTGCTTATCTGTAAAGAATTTTATTTCTCCTTCACTGATGAAACTTAGTTTGGCTGGATATGAAATTCTGGGTTTAAAATTCTTTTCTTTAAGAACGTGGAATATTGGCCCCCACTCTCTTCTGGCTTGTAGAGTTTCTGCCGAGAGATCTGCTGTCAGTCTGATGGGCTTCCCTTTGTGGGTAACCCGACCTTTCTCTCTGGCTGCCCTTAAGATTTTTTCCTTCATTTCAACTTTGGTGAATCTGGCAATTATGTGTCTTGGAGTTGCTCTTCTGGAGGAGTATCTCTGTGGCGTTCTCTGTATTTCCTGAATTTGAATGTTGGCCTGCCCTGCTAGGTTGGGGAAGTTCTCCTGGATGATATCCTGTAGAGTGTTTTCCAATTTGGTTCCATTTTCCCCCTCACTTTCAGGCACCCCAATCAGACGTAGATTTGGTCTTTTTCCATAATCCCATACTTCTTGAAGGCTTTGTTCATTTCTTTTTCTTCTTTTTTCTTTTGGTTTCTCTTCTCGCTTCATTTCATTCATTTGATCCTCCATCGCTGATACTCTTTCTTCCAGTTGATCGAGTCGGTTACTGAAGCTTGTGCATTTGTCACGTATTTCTCATGTCATGGTTTTCATCTCTGTCATTTCGTTTATGACCTTCTCTGCATTAATTAGTCTAGCTGTCAATTCTTCCACTCTTTTTTCAAGATTTTTAGTTTCTTTGCGCTGGGTACGTAATTCCTCCTTTAGCTCTGAGAGGCTTGATGGACTGAAGCCTTCTCCTCTCATCTCGTCAAAATCATTCTCTGACCAGCTTTGATCCATTGCTGGCGATGGGCTGTGCTCCTTTGCAGGAGGAGATGCGCTCTTATTTTTTGAATTTCCAGCTTTTCTGCCCTGCTTTTTCCCCATCTTTGTGGTTTTATCTGTCTCTGGTATTTGATGATGGTGATGTACTGATGGGGTTTTGATATAGGTGTCCTTCCTGTTTGATAGTTTTCCTTCTGACAGTCAGGACCCTCAGCTATAGGTCTGTTGGAGATTGCCTGAGGTCCACTCCAGACCCTGTTTGCCTGGGTATCAGCAGCAGAGGTTGCAGAAGACAGAATATTGCTGAACAGAGAGTGCACCTGTCTGATTCTTGCTTTGGAAGCTTCCTCTCAGGGGTGTACTCCACCCTGTGAGGTGTGGGGTGTCAGACTGCCCCTAGTGGGGGATGTCTCCCAGTTAGGCTACTCAGGGGTCAGTGACGCACTTTAGCAGGCAGACTGCCCCTTCTCAGATCTCAACCTCCGTGTTGGGAGATCCACTGCTCTCTTCAAAGCTGTCAGACAGAGTCGTTTGTGTCTGGACAGGCCTCTGCTGCTTGAGCTGAGCCCTGTCCCCAGAGGCGGAGTCTACAGAGACAGGCAGGTTTCCTTGAGCTGCTGTGAGCTCCACCCAGTTCGAGCTTCCCAGCGGCTTTATTTACCTACTTAAGCCTCAGCGATGGCGGGCGCCCCTCCCCCAGCCTCGCTGCTGCCTTGCGGTTAGATTGCTGCAGACTGCTGTGTTAGCAAGGAGGGAGGCTCCGTGGGCGTGGGACCCTCCCGGCCAGGTGTGGGATATAATCTCCGGTGTGCTGGTGTTACAGCGCAGTATTGGGGTGGGAGTTACCTGATTTTCCAGGTGTTGTGTGTCTCAGTTCCCCTGGCTAGGAAAAGGGACTCCCTTCCCCTTTGCGCTTCCCAGGTGAGGCGATGCCTCGCCCTGCTTCAGCTCTGGCTGGTCGGGCTGCAGCAGCTGACCAGCACCGATTGTCCAGCACTCCCGAGTGAGATGACCCCAGTACCTCAGTTGAAAATGCAGAAATCACCGGCCTTCTGTGTCGCTCGCGCTGGGAGATGGAGACTGAAGCTGTTCCTATTCGGCCATCTTGCTCCGCCCCCTTGTTTTGTTTTTCTAAGACAGGGTCTTGCTGTGTCCCAGGACAGTGACATGATCATGGC
Source organism: Piliocolobus tephrosceles (assembly GCF_002776525.5). Taxonomy (NCBI): domain Eukaryota; kingdom Metazoa; phylum Chordata; class Mammalia; order Primates; family Cercopithecidae; genus Piliocolobus; species Piliocolobus tephrosceles. The sequence goes on along the minus strand of NC_045456.1, from coordinate 23,151,281 downwards.
TTACTGCAGCATTGGCCTCCTGGGCTGAAGCAAACCTCACACTCAGCTAAGTTTTTACTTTTGGTGTTTTTATTTTAGGTGTTGCTATGTTGCCTAGGCTAGTCTCAACTCCTGGCCTCAAACAATCCTCCCACCTCAGCCTCCCAAAATAACTCCTGCTTCTTAACATATGAAACATTTGAAACATTACCTGTTAAAATTTCTGGAAATGTTATTAATAACATCTTCTGGCTGGGTGCAGTGGCTCATGCCTGTTAACCCAGTAATTTGGGAGGCAAAGGTAGAAGGATTGGTTGAGCCCATGAGTTCGAGACCAGCTTGGGCAACATGGTGAGACCCTGTCTCTACAAAAAAAGAAAAAAAAATAGCTGGTGGTGGTGGTGTATAACTCTAGTCCCAGATATGCTGGAGGCTGAGGTGGGAGTACTGCTTTAGCCTGGGAGGTCAAGGCTGTAGTGAGTCTTGATTTTGCTACTATACTCCAGCCTAGGTGATAGAGACCTTGTTTCAAACAAAAACAAAAACAAAAAAAACTATTTTTCCAGACGAAGATATTTGTGAGTTTTACACATTTTAAAAGGGAACTTGTCATATGACACTCGAGATTATCCCCTGCGGTTGGGATGGGTGGCTCACGCCTGTAATCACAGCACTTTGGGAGGTTGAGGTGGGTGGATCACCTGACGTCAGGAGTTTAAGACCAGCCTGGTCAACATGGTAAAACTCCGTCTCTACTAAAAATATAAAAATCAGCCAGGCGTGATGGTGGGTAATCCCAGGTACTTGGGAGGCTGAGGCAGAAGAATCGCTTGAACACGGCAGGTGGAAGTTGTAGACAGCTGACGTCACACTACTGCATGCCAGCCTGGCTGATGGAGCAAGACTCTATCTCAAAAAAAAAAAAAAAAAAAAAAAAAAAAAATCCCTTGCAAGCCCCTCTGTAGTTGAGACATTCTAAAGTACTATTGAGGATTTGAGGAATGTGTTATTAAACCTTTTAAACCTTTACTGAATTAGGCACCAATAAGAAGTTCTGAATTGGCCATCCTGTAAGCATTCTCAGAACTGGCCCGGCCAGGGGATGGCTGTCATGATGGCTTTAATCATATACCTCAGCTGAATCCCCAAGGGCTGATTTCCAGGGATGGACGGAGACTCCACGGCCAGTAAATCTTCGGCTGCTTCCCAAATCCAAAGAGCAGCTAGAGACAGTATTGTGTCATGCACTGGATATAACCACACACAGGAGTTTCTGGCACATCATGTGCCAGTCACGCATCCACAAGACAGAGAGACTAGAGTCCTTGCTGGTATGGTGTTTAAGCTTTGTTCTGTTTCCTCTCTGCTATTGCGGTAGTGCTTGGAACTGTGTCTCCACACAGGCACTGGAACCTTTGCTGAATCAAGATGGCGCGATCTTGATTCACTGCAACCTCTGCCTCCTGGGTTCAAGTGCATGATTAATTTTTCCAGCTAAGTCCCTGCTTTCTTGCTCAGCAGTGGCACGATCTAGGCTCCCTGCAAAATCAAGGTTCACTACAGCCTTGACCTTCCAGGCTAAAGCAGTCCTCCCCCCTCAGCCTCCAGAGTAGCTGGGACTAGAGCTACACACCACCACCCCCAGCTATTTTTTTTTCTTTTTTTTTTGTAGAGACAACATCTGTAATTCATTACGTAAAATACATCAGGCAATATTATGACAGCCTTACTAGGAAAAAGTCCTGGGAAGTTTTTGTTCTTTTCCTTTATTTTTTTTGAGAGAGCTTTACTCAGCAGTGGTGCGATCTAGGTAGGCCCATTGCAAACACTGTCTCCCGGGTTTCACCACGTTGACCAGGCTGGTATTGAACTCCTGACCTCAGGTGATCCCCCTGCCTCAGACTCCGAAAGTGCTAAGATTACAGGCATGAGCAACTGAGCCCTGTGACTTTTTCTTCTTTTTCATTCCCAAACTTCCAACTTGGATTATAAGTAAGCAATTTGTGATATATTAAGAAAAAAATACATCATACATTTAAACTTTAAAATGACACCAAAATGGATAGGGCTATAATTAGGCAATAAAAATAAATAAAAGGTACAGGCTTGGTATGGTAGTTTATGCCTGTGATCTTAATCCTTTAGGAGGCTGAGCTGGAACAGCTGAGTAAGACTAGGAGTTTGAGGCTGCAGTGACCTCCAGCCTGGGTGACAGAGCAAGACTGCATCTTTTAAAAAATAGAAAAAAAAAAATTAAAATAAAGGAAATAAAAGGTGCACATTGTGGGGATGGTTACCTGTAGTCTCAGCTACTTGGGAGGCTAAGGTAGAAGGCTCCTTTGAGCCTAGGAGTTTAAGAGCAGCTTGGGCAACATCGTGAGAATTAATCTCTGAAAAACAGAGAAGAAAAGCAATAAAAGACATGTAATTGGAAAGGAAGAATTAAAATTATCTCTGCAGGTAATAAAAATTTTTAAAAGTCTAGCTGTTTACTTTTTTTTGTTTTTTGAGACAGAGTCTCACTCTGTCACCCAGAGTGGAGTACGATGGTGCGATCTAGGCTAACTGCAACCTCCGCCTCCTGGGCTCAAGCAATTCTCCTGCCACAGCCTCCCTAGTAGCTGGAATTACAGGCATGTGCCACCATGCCCGGCTACTTTTTGTATTTAGTAGAGACAGGTTTCGCCGAGTTGGTCAGGCTGGTCTCAAACTCCTGACCTCAGGTGATCTGCCAACCTCAGCCTCCCAAAGTGCCGGGATTACAGGTGTGAGCCACTGTGCCTGGCTACAAGCTAGACTTTCATTTTATTTATTTATTTATTTTTGACAAAGTCTCGCTCTTGTCCCCCAGGCTGGTGTGCGATGGCGCGATCTTGATTCACTGCAACCTCTGCCTCCTGGGTTCAAGTGATTCTCTTCCCTCAGCCCCACTGAGTAGCTGAGAGTATAGGCACCTGCCACTATGTCTGGCTAATTTTTGTATTTTTAGTAGGGACTGGGTTTTACCATGTTGGCCAGGCTGGTCTAGAATTCCTGACTTCAGATGATCCATCTGCTTCAGCCTCCCAAAGTGCTGGGATTACAGGTATGAACCACAGTGCTCGGCTTTTATTTATTTTTTTTGAGATGGAGTATTGCTCTTGTTGACCAGACTGCAGTGCAATGGCATGATTTCAGCTCACTGTAACCTCTGCTTCCTGGGTTCAAACAATTCTCCCACCTCAACCTCCCTAGTAGTTGGGATTACAGGCATGTGCCACCGAGCCCAGCTAATGTTTGTATTCTGAGTAGAGATGGCGTTTCACCATGTTCGCTAGGCTGATCTCGAAGTTTCGAACTCCCAACCTCAGGTGATCGGTTTGCCTTGCCCTCCCAAAGTGCTGGGTTTATAGGCATGAGCCTCTGCACCCAGACATGATATGGCTTTTTAAAAGTCCGCCATGGTGGCTCATGCCTGTAATATCAGCACTTTGGGAGACGGAGGCAGGCAGATCACCTGAGGTTGGGAGTTCAAGACCCCCGTGACTAACATGGAGAAACCCTGTCTTTACAAAATACAAAAATTAGCCAGGCGTGTTGGTGGGCACCTGCAATCCAGCTACTCGGGCAGTTGAGGTGGGAGAATCGCTTGACTCTGGGAGGTGGAGGTTGCGGTGAGCCAAGGTCAGGCCATTGCACTCCAACAGGGGCGACAGAGCAAGACTCTATCTCAAATTTAAAAAAAAAAAAAAAAAAAAAGGGCCAGCTGTGGTGGCTCATGCCTGTAATCCCAGCACTTTGGGAGGCTGAGGTGGGAGGATCACAAGATCAGGATATCGAGACCACCCTGGCCAACATGGTGAAACCCTGTCTACTAAAACACAAAAAATTAGCCGGGCATGGTGGTGCATGCCTGTAGTGTCAGCTACTTGGGAGGCTGAGGAAGGAGAATTGCTTGAACCCTGGAGGCAAAGATTGCAGTAAGTCGAGATCATTCCACTGCACTCCACCCTGTGACAGAACGAGACTCCATCTCAAAAAAAAAAAAAAAAAAGGCTAGCTTTTTACCTTTTTTCAATACATTTTATATGTATTTGAGGTTTACAATATGATGTTATGAGGCTGGGCATGGTGACTCACACCTGTGAGCCTACCACTTTGGAAGGCCGAGGCTGGGGGAGTGCTTGAGGCCAGGAGTTCGAGACCAGCCTTGCAACATAGTGTGACCTGAGTCGCTAAAAAAAAAAAAAAAAAATTTTTTTTTAAACTAGGTAGGTATGGTGACTCACACTTGTGTTCCCATCTGGTCATGGGGTTGAGCTGGGAGGATTCCTTGAGTACAGGAATTTAAGGTTATAGTGACTCTTGGTCACACTATCGTGCTCCAGCCTGGGGGACAGAGCAAGACTCTGTCTCTAAAAACACAAAAAGCAAAAAGAAAAAAAAAAAAAAAGAGGAAAAACAACAACAAAAAAGGAAGACATTACGTTTCATGTTATGTGTATTTTACCACAATAAAAATTGGGGATAAAATAGAACACAAAATTGTATTTGACAATAGACACTGCAATTGATAGGGCTACCGACAAAGTACGGATTTTAGAGTTTTAAAAACTGACTGGGCGCAGTGGCTCACATATGTAATCCCAGCACTTTGGGATGCTGAGGTGGCTGGAACACCTGAGGTCAGGAGTGCGAGACCCGCCTGACCAATATGGTGAAACCCTGTCACTACTAAAAATACAAAAATTAGCTGGGCGTGGTGGTGGGCACCTATAATCCCAGCTACTTGGGCAGCTGAGGCAGGAGGACTGCTTGAACCTGGGAGGTGGAGGTTGCAGTGAGCCGAGATAGTGTCACTACACTCTAGCCTAGGCAACAGAGCGAGACTCTGTCTCAAAAAAAGAGAAAAAAATTGGGCAGTAGCTTTAGTGGTACTGAGGTCAGGAGCTCCAAGAATATCTGAATATTGTTTCATCCAACAGCTCCTCCTGCCTTTGAGTTCTGGAAGGTGATACCCCTCAGTTACGGTAACTGGGAAGCAATCACAATTTATTGTGAAATGAGCTTGGGTTCCAAATTCTAATGCTAGGAATGCTGGTGAGCTAAGGCTGACCACAGGGCTGAGGCCAGGCCTGCTGGATTCAAACTGAACTGTCACTTCTCACCCCACAGGGCCAGGGGGAGGAGTCAGAAGGGAAAGGCCAGAGGTGGGCCTGTTCTACCCATTTCTGCCACTTGTGGAAAAGAGGAAGTAGAAAGATTGCAGGTGGCTGGGCTGCCTCCCTTCACAGTGACCTCTGGCCCAACTGCAAGGAAGGGGCTGAGGGCCCCACTGCATGCAGTTGCTGTTGGGTCCACAGCAGAGAGTAGGGTGTCATGTGGGAGCACGACTGTGGAGTAGACTTGCAAGCCTTTGCTTAGGGGCAAAATGAAGTCTGCACATCCCTTCCTGGAAGGGTGGCTGTCCAACACTGCCTGGCACTGGGCTCTTCCCCGTGGGCGCACGAGATTTGGGAGAGCATCATCAGAGGCAGTGCCTGTTTGGCTACAGGAAACAGCACTGGGTCTTTCCTGGAGCCACAAGTGGCTGATGTTCAATGAACAATTAGCTTCTTTGTTTCAAGGAACAGACACCTGGGAATGTAAGAGCTTTTGTCAGGGACTTGGTTGGGTTCCATTCACAGCTCAATCCACAGCTCCTGGGTCAGTAAGTGGTAAGTGGTATGCCACAAATCAATGTTTGCTGTATGAATTCAAGAGCGCAGGGGTGAGGCCGGATGAGTTATAGTAAACACAGTTGCAGAGCAGCAATGGAGGTGTCCTGGGTGGGCAGTGTAAGGACCAGGCCTTACCGAGGAGGCTGGGATACTGTGGAGATGGAGGATGACTCCAGGAGTATTTTTCATAGATAGCACCTGGACCACCATTTTTCCTGAGACAGAGTTTTGCTCTAGTTGCCCAGGCCTCAGTCTCCTGGGTTCAAGCGATTCTCCTGCCTCGGCCTCCCCAGTAGCTGGGATTACAGGTGCTCACTACTATGCTCAGCTAATTTTTGTAGTTTTAGCAGAGACAGGGTTTCACCATATCGGCCAGGCTGGTCTCTAACTCTTGACTTCAGGTGATCCACCTGCCTGGGCATCCCAAAGTGCTGGGATTACAGGCGTCAGCCACTGTGTCCAGCCCGGTGCACACTTCCGAATCTCCAGACCTGATACAGAATCTTCAGAGTGGGGCCCAGGTAACCACGTTAAAGAACACAAGCATCCCAGGCCAATTATTTGAGTATGCCGCCCATAGGGGCTCAAGATCATGGTTTTGTAGATCTGAGGTTTCCTTTGGCCCAATAAAATGCAGAATTAAAAAATACACTAGGCCCGCCTGGGGCTCTCCATATCACTTGACGCCCGCTAGGGCAGCATGGCCAGAGGCTGGGCTTTCCGGGAGCCGGGCTGGATGTGGCCCGAGAAGCCTCCGGGCAGGCAGGAGACCGCAGGAACTCAACAGATAACCGACGCTCCAACTCTCTAGACGGACGGTTTGTCTCCCAGCGCTTTAATACCAGATTTTGTTTCCAATCACATCTCTGTCGTTTCCGCCACTTGGAAAGACCAATCGTCAGGCCCAAGAATGCAAGACCCACCCTCGTTTGCGACGTTGCCAGCCAATCCATTGCTCGCTACTTCCAGTGTCTCGCCCAATCGTTACCGGGACATCCTCCTAGTCCCGCCTCTGGGCCGACACAGAGGCTGTCAATCTCACCTCTCCCCTTCACTCCATTAGCGCACTAACTCCAGTCGCTGTAACATGCTCAGCCCTTGTGGCCGGCCGGGGCGGGCCATGGAGGGGGAGAGGAAGGGGGAGGGGGAGCAGGGGCGGATACGGTGGGCCAATGGGTGGGAGCTTCTCATACTGCCAGCACGCCGCAGGCGCTGCTGGGTCCTGTAGGCAGAACCTGCCCTGAGATAGTGAGCCATGGGTCCAGGACCCCAGCCTGGTATGCGCTGTCACTGATCCCTCGGCCAAATGCCCCTTCAGTAGCGTCCGTATGGGCTCGCCTCCCGCAGGCCCTGGCAGCCCTGCTGGGCCCGAGCCCGCGCCGCCTCTGGCTTCCCGCTCAGGCCGCGCGACCCGGGATCGCGGCCACGGGCTGCATGGGCAGCGTTCGTGCCCCGCAGCTGAGCCGCCGCGAAGCCGCGCAGCCCTTGGAGCCCGGTGACAGTCGCCTCTGGCCAGGGGGTGGTGGTCAGGGCGGGCACCGGGCATTCGCGCGGCCTTGCTGTCTGCAGGCCTTCCCTGGCAGCGGAACTGCGCCACGGGCCTCGGGCGGGCCTGTGGAGCCGGGGCCGGGTGGGCGGGAGGTCTTTGGAGGCTAGGGGCGGTCGTGAGGGGCTAGTAATGGGTCCCGGCGCCGGCCTGCGGGTCCGGGTTCGGGCGACTGTGGGTCTTTGGGGGCTCGGGGTGGCCGTGAGGGGCCAATCGGGGCGGGCTTAGGATATATGGGTCGTTGGGGGAGGCCAGGAGGGGCTCCGGGTGGCCCGAGGCGGCAGTGAGGGGCGGATGGGGTTTATGGGCGGGTGTGGGTGGCTGGGGCCCGTGGCAGCTGTGACGGATGGACTAGGGGGTTTGGGGTCATGGGCGGTCCTGAGAGGCGGACGGGTGGGGGGGGTCTGCAGGGCAGGCTTCCGGGGCCAGGGGCGGACCGGGTCTCCGGGGCCGGCCTCGGGGTGTCTTGGGGACCTGAGGCGGCCGGGAGGGGCTGCCAGGGGGCCCCGGCAGGTGCTGGGGTGCTGCGAGTGGGGTCGCGGACCTCTGACCCATCAGAGGGGCGTCTTGGTATTGCTGGTAGTAGCTGTCATTCTCAGCGTCCCTACTATTATCGCTATTTTGAAATGAAAGTAGGCGGCTCTTGGGTGGAGGGGGCGGAGGAAATGGAAACGGGGCGGGGGGAGGGGGTTGTTCTGACTGGAGAGTCTTTGTTCTCACAGCTCCCAAGATGTGGCCGGCTGCTCCCAACATGGGGGCCGGCGGCTCCCAAGATGGCAGCAAGCCTTTTGTTGACTGATCTGGGGTTCTTGGCCTCACGGGTTCCAAGGAATGGAACCTTGGGCCATGCATTGAGTGTTATAGCCCTATTAGATCTAATTCTGGGGTCAAGGCAGAGAACCGTGGAACCCAAACAGCACTGGTGAGCGAAAACTCAGCTGGAGCGATGACAAACATGGACCAGAAGAGTGTGCAGTTGCCAGATTTAATAGAGTGAAAACAGAGTTCCCATACAATGGGAGGGATCCCAAACGGTTGCCCCTCACTGCTCCAATGCCTGGGTTTATAGCCCCATCGTTGTCCCTCCCCCTGTGCTCTCAGGCGATACATGATTTGACTATTTCTTTTCCTTTTTTTTTTTTTGAGATGCAGTTTTTCTCTTGTTGCCCAGACTGGAGTGCAATGGCCTGATCTCAGCTCACCACAACCTCCTCCTCCTGGGTTCAAGCAACTCTCCTGCCTCAGCCTCCTAAGTACCTGAGATTACAGGCATGTGCCACCACGCACAGCTAATTTTTATGTTTTTTTGTAGAGATGGGGGTTTTCTCTGTATTGGTCAGGCTGATCTTGAACTCGCGACCTCAGATGATCTGCGTGCCTCAGCCTTGCAAAGTGCTGGGCTATGATTTGACTACTTCTTTAGCCTAATTTGTATTTTAGCCTAATTTGTATTTTAGTGAGCCCTCTTTATTGCCTGATTGGTCGGGTGTGAGCTGAGTTCCAAGGCCCTTGTTTAAAGGTGGGTGCAGTCACCTTCCCCAGCTAGACTTAGGAATTCTTAGGTGGCCTAGGAAATTGAGCAAATCCTGTCTCATCGGGGTACCAGGAGGTCCGTGTAGGCTGTGGGAGTTTTAGGGGGAGGGTGGGTAGGCCAAGTGGGCGACTGGGAGGAAAGCCCTAGTGGTGGCGGCTGCAACAGCAGCTGTTCGCCTCAATGAACAATGTGAGACATTGCCTGAAATGTTAATTTCTGTTCCTCATTTCATCATCCCCTGGCAGGGCAGTAGCTGCGTGTGTGGTGTATGTGTGCTTGTGTGTGTGTGTAGAGATTCAGTCCCCTCTCAAAGAGGTATTTTACTGTTAACTCTTGTATCTGTGTCATTTGGGAAGGTTGATGGTGGGGAATCTTGATTTTTCTCAAGGCCTTCCCTTTTCCTGGTGCCCCATTAAGATTTTTTGCTTCTGTTGTGTTTTTGGAGGGTTAGTCTTGTATGCCAGCTTCCAAGAATTTGTGGAAGAGGCTTGGGAAGGTGAGTCTGGTCTATCAGTCCCTGTATTTTAAAAATTATTTTTCTTCTAAAGTTAAAACATGCTTAGGATTCATGGATTTTGCAGGTCATGAGTAGTTTTGTATCCACTTGCAAGAACAATTTTTGGTGGAGAAATGAGATTTCAGGCTTTCTTATGTGAGGAGAGAATTTTATGCAGTCATTTGAGCAACATCCTTAACACTTGAAATGAGAAATAAAAGTGTGCACTATTGTTGAACTGCAAAACTTAGAGAATCTTTTGATCCTTTTGCAGTATTGAGACTTATTCAGCCAAACGTAAGATGATATTGCTTCTGGAAAAAGTGCCGTCGAAACAGTTACTGGTTTTGTTGTGTGCACACCTAGTTAATGGCATAACATGTATAGTTCAAAATCAGAGACCCTGAGTCTGTTTTCTTTGGTTTCTCTGAGACCTTGATTTCTCTTAGTAAGTATTGGCTGCCCTGGAAGACCTCGAATTCTGTTACAGAATGATTGTACAAGTTTTCTGATTTTACTCTGCAACTGTAGTTAAACCAGAAAAAAAAGTTGGGGTGGGGGGAGGTGGGCGGAGATCTTGCTCAGCCTTCATTGTGACCCTTGCATTGGATCTCCTATAGTTGATGTGGCCTCCCCAATCCTCCATTCAGCTGTTGTTCTCTTTCTGTAGTTTCTCGAAGAGCTGGATCTTATTTGATAGGCTGGCCATCTGAATGGAATGGGATGGGAGGGAAGGAAGACTAATTTGTTATGACGTTTTCTCTGTTTTTTGTGCATGCCTCGTAAGTTTGTTGAAAAGTTCCCCACAAGATACTGCTAAATTTGACCCAAACTTGAAACTTTCAGCAGTGTTTCCGTCTGTGTTATTTTTACTGTGGTAAAATACAAATAACACAATTTACCAGAAGTTTGTTTTTAAAGGTGTCACCTTTAAAACCTGAGTTCCTCTTTTGCAGCTCTTAATTTGTGTCGGCCTTCTATTGGCATTGCCACCATCAGATGCATTTCTCTGGACTGGCCATGCTGGTCACCCCATAGCAGCAATGCCTTTCATCACACCCATAGAGATAGGCTGCTGATGATGAGTGGCTGCCATGTTAACTATACTTACAATGTTGATATGGTGACAAGTAGAACTCCCTACAAATAGAGTTAAGGAAAGTATGCTATTTGTATTGGACGATATTTTTCCAAGAACTTTTTGTGCCCCCTTTTATTTTATTTTTATTGTTTTGGAGTCTCGCTCTGTTACCCAGGCTGGAGTGCAGTGACGCCATTTGGCTCACTGCAACTTCTGGTTCTGGCTTCAAGCAGTTCTCTGCCTCACCTTTCTGAGTAGCTGGGATTACAGGTGCCTGCCATTGCGCCTGGCTAATTTTTGTATTTTTCGTAGAGACAGGGTTTCACCATTGTGGCTGGGCTGGTTTTGAACTCCAGACCTTATCATCCACCCGCCTTTGCCTCTCAAAGTTACTGGGATTACAGGTGTGAGCCACCATGTCTGGCCTCTTTTTGTGCCTTTTAAAGTATATTTGACATAGAAAGGTTATGCTTCATCAGATGTAAGAGGGGACTTATTTTGCTCATTTGCAGTGAATCCATCATCAATTAAAGAACGTAATTAGTATCGGTAAATGCTGCTTCAGAAAATGATCTGCATTTTGTTGCCAAAATAAGTGTTTTGGTCTGTCCATTACCCTGTGTAAGTCCTTTCATCCCTGAAATGGTAAGTGTTATGGATAAGTGTCTCTTCATAGCAAGGTATTTGTAGTTAATAGGTGAAAATGATGATGCATTCCTTGTCTGACAGTATGCTGTGTCAGCTTATTACTGCTGTGTGTAGTCAGTGCTCTGTGGGAATTCACTGTGGCCTGTTTGATAAACTTTATAGAAAAATGGAATGAATTCAAATAACTAAAAGTTATTGTCTTGAAATCTTGAAATGTTCTCTTAATTTGAATTTTTTTTTTTTTTTTTTTTTTTTTTGAGACGGAATCTCGCTCTGTTGCCCAGACCAGAGTGCAGTGGTGCGATTTCAGCTCACTGCAACCTCCACCTCCTGGGTTTAAGGAATTCTCCTGCCTCAGCCTCCCGAGTAGCTGGGATTACAGGTGCCTCCCACCATGCAAGGCTAATTTTTTTATATTTTTAGTAGAGATGGAGTTTCACCATGTTCACCAGGCTGGTTTCAAACTCCTGACCTCAAGTGATCTGCCCACCTCAGCCTCCCAAAGTGCATGGATTACAGGTGTGAGCCACCAGGCCTGGCCTCAAATGCTATTTTTATGATAACATCGCAAATGGTGATTGTGGCCTAACTCTGATTGCATGCCACATTCTTGATGCCTGTCCCAAGCCTCCAGTCATTCTGGCTGCATTGGCTTTTCCTCAGCTGGGCCATGTACCATAGTTTGTGGCATGGCCTTGACATACCTCTTGCTGCCTCCCATGCAGATTCCCCACAACTCCAAGATAACTCCCACTCAGCCTTTGTGTCTTAGTTTAATACCATTTCCTTCAGTAAGTCCTATTTTATTTTTTATTTTTTATTTTTGAGGCAGGGTGTCACTGTGTTGCTCAGACTGGAGTGCAGGGGCCAGTTGCTTGAACACAGCTCCCTTCAGTCTGGACTCCCTGGGGTGAAGCAGTCCTCCTACCTCAGGCTCCTGAGTAGCTGGGACCACAGGCATGTGCCACCATGCCCAGCTAGTTTATTTTTATTTTATATAGAAACGGGATCTCCCTATGTTGCCTAAGCCTCAGCCTTCTGAGCTTACCTCAGCCTCCTAAAGTGTTGGGATTATAGGCATGAGCCACTGTGCTCGGTCCTCATTTGTTGTCGTTCCAAGTTTGATTTTATAACAGGTAAAGGTGGGAACACAGTTTTCAAAATTGAGGCAGAACAAGAGATAAACATATTTAAAGGGAGAGTTGTATTTGTGGGAAGAAAAGGACTGCTGTTTTTAGGTCAAAGTAGGCCAGAGGAGTTTTTATTCTGATTTTCTCATCCTTCCATCAAGGTTTCAGTTGTTATAAAGGATGGCTTGAAATCAGTCTGGACTAAGTATAGTTTGCTGCTGCTGCTAATGAGAATTAAGTGTTTCATTTGTAACTTTGAGTACCCTTTGGTCACCTGTAACTGAACAGGTGGAGTCATGTGAAAGTTTTAGCATTTTAATGAAGAAAAAATAGTATCTTTGTAAGGAAATACAATGAAATGGAGGTGTGCCTTACTGATTTTCCCATATGTTTAGGTTTTCAAAGTTTCTTTTTAAATGAAATTGTTATATAATTGGCAAAAGTGTGCTTTTTAAAGACTGATTACGGGTATATTTCAGAAATTGAGATTTGTTTTAGGTTTTTGAGTTTACAGTAAGGGGCGAGGGTATTTGGTGGAGGGGAACTGGTTGGTTGTGCTTGAAAACTTTCAGACACTATTCTATGTCTAAGAAACCCCACAGTTTTGTTTTGTTTTGTTTTGTTTTGTTTTGAGACAGAATCTCTGTTACCCAGGCTGCAGTGCAGTGGTGCGACCTTGGCTCACTGCAACCTCTGCCTCCCAGATTCAAGCGATTCTCCTGCCTCAGCCTCCCGAGTAGCTGGGACTACAGGCATGCGCCACCATACCCAGTTAATTTTTATCTTTTCTTTCTCTTGGAGGTCAAGGTTGAGGCAGCCGTTGGGGTGCTGCTGTCTCAGTTACCGCGTCATTTTGGCTGGTGAAGGGCAAGACCTGTTTCCAGGCCTGTCCTTCGCCTCTGTGCAGTGAATTATTTACTATTCTGGAGATCTGTAGGCGCTCTTTTTTTTCCATTTGTAAAGCAACCAATGTGTACCTGTGCATTATTTGAAAATGTTGGCTTTTTCTCAACAAAACATTTTTATAACTTAAATGAAAATTTCTTCTGTCATGGTAAAATTCATAAAATGCCCCCTCATTACTTAACTCTAAAAAATGTGGCTTTTTTTTTTTTTTTTTTGTCTATACCTGAAAACAGCATCTTCCAAAAAAGTTTTCTGTTTACTGAAAACAGTAGGACTTATTTGAACCTTCAGTGCTGCAGGTAGGAAAGAAGATTCTGACTGAGATTGTGTATGCATGTGCATTTGAACAACGTGCCATGCAAAGGGAGATTCCCATTGTGATCTTTACCTTCGATACGAGTGGAAGACTACAGTTCAGTTTTTTGGTTTTGTTTTACTTGAGAGAAAGGTGAATGTTTTTTTTTTTTTTTTTAGGCAGAGTCTTGCTCTGTTGTTCAGGCTGGAGTGCAGTGGTGAGATCATGAACTCCTTGGCTCAAGCAGTCTCCCATCTCAGCCTCTCCAGTAGCTGGGACTGCACCCCCATAACTGGCTAGTTTAAAATTTTGTATACAGATGAGATCTCACTATGTTGCCCAGGCTGGCCTTGAACTCCTGGGATCAAGCAGTTCTCTCACCTCAGCCTCCATTAAATGCAGTAACATTTGATGATTTGAAATTTGAATACTTTTACTTTGAAGGGACTGTGCTTGGTTCTTGGGGACAATGCCTTCCAAACTGTGGATCATGACCCATTATGTCTTATTTTAGAAAATTTTCTTGGATAGGTATGGTGGTTCATGCCTATAATTCCAGCAGTTTGGGAGGCCCAGGTGGGTGGATCACCTGAAGTCAGGAGTTCAAGACAAGCCTGGCCAACATAGTGAAACCCTGTGTCTACTAAAAATACAAAAACAAAACCAAACCAAAAAACTGGACGTGGTGGCACATGCCAGTAGTCCCAACTACTTGGGAGGGTGGGAAAGGAGAATTGCTTGAACCCAGTAGGCGGAGGCTGCAGTGAGCTGAGACTGTGCCACTACACTCCAGCCTGGGTGACAGAATGAGATTGTGTCTCAAAAAAAAAAAAAAAAAAAAAAAAAAGAAGAAAGAAAAAAATGAAAAAAATGTTCCCTATCTGAAGGCTATCAAGATAGCTTCCTATGCCTTCTGCACATTTTGTACTTTTGCACTTTGTGTTTATTGCGCCTTTAATCTATCCTAAATTGATTTTTGTGTATGGTGTGAGATGAGAAGTCAACTGCTCCTAGTCTTCATGCAGACACCAGTTGTCTCAGCCTCCTGGGCTGTACACATGGTTCATGGACCCATCTCCAGTGTCCCTACTGTGTCTGAGCTTGTGGTGCCATGCTGGCCAGCAGACTCTCCTTGGGACACTGTCACCTGCCTTCATGGTGGACTCTGCCTAGTGTTGGTGTCTAGAAATACAATGGACTTGTGTATATTCATCTTATATTTTGTATCCTGGAATTTTTCTTTCTACGGAGAAGGCAACTAGGAATGATAGAGGCTGTTAGAATGTACTAGGGTCACCCCAACAGTATATGGGCAGGGCCAGGATTTTAACCATGGCTGCTCGACTCCACAGCTTCTGGGCCTAGTTTGCATCATGTCGTGCCCCACACTGATCCATAGGAGACTGAATTGGGCAGAGCGTTGAGGTGCACTGGAGGGTGGGTTGCTGGAGCTGGGAGTGGCATTAGAAGCAGTGGAGAGGCACAACGGAGGAGCAGATGCATGGGAGGTACAGAGGCCAGAGAAAAATGAGAATGTGCCAGGGCAGCACAGCCTTCCTACCAGACAGTAAGAGCCAGAGAGAGCTGGTCTGAGGGACAGCATCTCTAGTCTTAGTCCATGGCTTTCATAAAGCCCCTGGACATCTGGTGAGTGGGCTCTTAGGAGCGATGTCAGGTTGGAGAGAGCTCTGGAGAACTATCTCTGGAGAAACAGCAGCTCAGCAGAGATGGTGGCGTGCTGGGGAGTGAGGTGCAGCTCATTGAGACAGTAGGAAGCACAGAAGAGCAGAAAGAAGAGGTGATAAGGAGAGAGGAAATAGGGGTGTGGAGGAGTCAGTGGGAGGTGGGAGGAGCCAGTGGGAGGTGGGAGGAGCCAGCCTTTTTTCTGCACTGGTTTTTGGGAACATTAGAGTGAAGAAAACAGATGTTGAGGCAAACAATACAGTCTTTCACTTTTTGGTATTGTTTTGTGGGTTTTAAAAAAATTCTCTGTCACAGGATACATATTAGCATCATGCTTGGTTCATGGAATGAGAGTCTACTGTTTTTGCCCCTCTTCATAAGTGGGCATTACTTTGTTCTCAGTTTCAAAGTTAGAAGGTGCTGCGTTTTCAGTTATGGATGGGTTCTCAAGGAGTCTGGCTTCGTTTCTTTCCCTGTTGTGAAAATGTTCACACACAGGCTGATGCCTTTTGGGTGTGTGTCATCGGTTTCTTCTGTGACATCTTCTTCATATGTCACTTTTTAGGAGATTGGGGACAAATGTTCTAAATTCATCAACTGTGAGTATCTTTTGTTTAAAGGAAACTACTTTTGAGTTTCCTACTGTTCTCTTTAAAAGATGTGGTTGCTAAATGTATATTAAATTTTATTCAATTAGCTTAAGAAAGTAGGTAAGTTTAAGAGCGAAACATAGACGTTTTGGCATGCCATTGTTTAACCTTTTGCACAGTGGAAAGAGGAGAGCACAGGCAGGGTTGATGAACGTGATGATTTTCAGACAGGAATTGTGTAAGGTCATATGTAAGGAATAAACTCCCTTTTGTCTTAAGGAAGAAATATAATTAATTTTGGTGATATTTCTTTCGTTACAGTGGCTGGCCATCAGGTTGCGTAAATGAAATGGAAAAGTAGTGTTTCAAGATAGTGGACAAGTCTAGCTGAGTGGTGATAGAGCCTGCAGTGTGGAATGCTTGCCAATCAGCCGTTCATCCAATGGGCATTTGTTGACCTTTGTCCTTATTAAAGGGAAGCGCACCTGCTGTGTGCTAGAACATCTGAGCATGAGAGTTGAGAATCCCATGCTTCAAGGATGTTGCTGTTCTCTCAGAAGCTGTGCACTCAGTTCCCTTCCCCTAACTCCCATTTACATTCTGTTCATTCCATCTTAGATGTTGAACTGTACAAATTATTGCGGGCGCACGTTCTAAAATAAAAGAATACTACACATTCAGGGACAGTGGTGTATTTTTTTTGAGATGGAGAATCGCTGTCGCCCAGGTTGGAGTGAAGTGGCGTGATCTCAGTTCACTGCAAGCTCCGCCTCCTGGGTTCACGCCATTCTCCTGCCTCAGCCTCCTGAGTAGCTGGGACTACAGGCGTCCGCCACAATGCCTGGCTAATTTTTTGTATTTTTAGTAGAGATGGGGTTTCACTGTGTTAGCCAGGATGGTCTCGATCTCCTGACCTTGTGATCTGCCTGCTTCAGCCTCCCAAAATGCTGGGATTACAGGTGTAAGCCACCGTACCCAGCCCAGTGGTGTATTTTTTATTTATTTATTTATTTATTTTTGAGATGGAGTCTTGCTGTGTTGCCCAGGCGTGAGTGCAATAGTGTGATCTTGGCCCACTGCAACCTCCTGGGTTCAGGTGATTCCTGTGTCAGCTTCCCGAGTAGCTGAGACTATAGGCACCCGCCACCATGCCTGGGTAATTTTTGTATTTTTAGTAGAGGTGGGTTTTCACTATATTGGCCAGGCTGGTCTCGAACTCCTGATCTCGTGATCCACCCACCTTGGCCTCCGAAAGTGCTGGGATTACAGGCGTGAGCCACCATGCCCAGCCTACGATAGTGGTGTATTTTTAATGGAAAGAATATTATGTTGGTTATTGAAGAATTTTCTTTTAATTGATTTATATTTTTGAGATAGAGTCCTGCTCTGCCACCCAGGCTGTAATGCAGTGGCATGATCTTGGTTTACTGCAACCTCTGCCTCCTGAGTTCAAGTGATTTTCCCACCTCAGCCTCCCAGGTAGCAGGGACTACAGGTACGCACCACCAAGTCTGGCTAATTTTTGTATTGTTAGTAGAGACGGGGTTTTACCATGTTGACCCGGCTGGTCTCAAACTCTTGACCTCGAGTGATCCATCTGGCTTGGCGTCCCAAAGTGCTAGGATTAGACACATGAGCTACTTCTCCTGAATGATATTGAAAAATATTAGACTTTTCAAACTAAAGAGATTTGAAAAAAATGTCAAATCAGTACCCTTGTTTTGTTTTTTTCCTCTCTTAATACTTAAAAATAATCATTTTAGAAAAATCTGGCATCATATGATTACTAGACTTTTTTTCTTTTTTCTCTTTTTTTGAGACACAGTGAAATTCTGTGGAATGCAGTGGCACAATCTCAGCTCACTGAAACCTCCCTGGGTTCAAGCAATTCTCCTGCCTCAGCTTCCCGAGTAGCTGGGATTACAGACGTGTGCCCCCACCCAGCTAATTTCTTTTATTTATTGTACAGATGGGGTTTCACCATGTTGGCCAGGCTGGTCTCAAACTCCTGACCTCAAGTGATCCTCCTGTCTCAGTCTCCTAAAGTGCTGTGATTATAGGTGTGAGCCACCACCCGAGCCACTAGACATTTCAATTATGTCTTTTCTACTCCCAAAAAAGTTTTAAGAAAAACTTTTATAGTTCTGTATGTTGTAGTACGTGAGAGGTTTACAGTTCTATATAGATTTTTGGATCAGTTTTCTAGTTTTGAAAAAAGATAGTTGGAATTCTGATAGTTACTGCACTAAATCATTAGATAACCTTGGGGAGTGTCGCTGTTGTAAAGATACTATGTCTTTTGATCCATGAGTGTGGGATTTTTTCCCCCCATTTATTTAAGTCTGGTTTCTTTCAACAGTGTTTTGTGGTTACAGGGGACAAGTTTTACACTTATTTGGTTAAATTTGTTGCTAAGTATTCTTTTTGATGCTGTTTTAAATGGGAGTGTTTCCTTAATCTTTTTCAGATTGTTCATTGCTTGTATATGATGATGATACAGCTGACTTTTGTATATTGATCTTATATCATGCAGCTGTACTGAACTGATTGATTGATTGATTGATTGATTGATTGAAGACCTTGTCACTTACCAAGAGAACGGTTCTTCATGGAGTTGTATCTGATTCTGAGGTTCCTACTTGGCAAAAGACAGGCTGGTAGCAGGTGTCCTGACATCTGCTGCCTTTTGGATTTTTCATTTTGTAGAAAAAGAACAGCAAGTGTTGTGAGAGGTCAGAAATAACTAAGCAACTGTTGAGTAGGTGCTTCACACTGAAGTGAAATAGCTGCTTCCCAGATTTCTCCGTCTTGTCTGTTTTGCAGTGTCCATGACGGCTGATCATAAAATGGTAAGGCCAACAGTGAGCTCCAGAGACAAGTAGATAACAGTATATCTATGTTTTCTTTTGAGTTTTGCCATTAGAGTATGATGCTGATTTGGATTTCTCTGGGTTTACTAAGAGCTGGTAATAAATTAGTCATCTGTATGCCTGATTTAGGCTTTCTGAAAGGTTGGTCTTAGGTCTTTGTTGGTCAGGATTTCGGGGGTGTGTGTGTGTGTGTGTGTGTGTGTGTGTGATGTTTAATGACCATCTGATTGCCTCATTTCTTATCAAGGCTTGGTTTGGTGAAACCAAGCAGGGAGTTGGTGTTTGTTGCACAGGGAGCTTGTGAACTAGGCCTGTCAGTGCTGCTTGGGGTCCTTCAAGTCGGGCCTCCTGCTGGGGGGAGGCTGGTATTGCACAGCCCAGCACTGTCCTTCATGCAGCCTCTCCTGGTGTGTTATTGGGGCTGTTCTCACTGTAGGCTTTTGCGTCACTTTCTGTAGTTTGAGTTCATGCCTTTGTCCTCCTAATATTCAGATTTTTCCCAGTTTCTGAGCCACAGCTTCCTTTTTTTTATTATAGCTGTGTGTCTGTTTACTTTCAAACACAAGTTGTTTTTGCCATTCCCCTGGATCTGGTGAGGACGGGAAAGTTCTGGCAGGAGCTAGATCCCTTCTCTGAGGACTGCAGGTTCTCCTGCCTTCCAGTGTTGGCTTTTGTTCTTTAGCAAAGGAGTTTGATTCCTTTCAGGGCAGGCATTGTGGAAAGGGAAGAACGGTTGTGTGAAATCATTTCTTCTTGTTCTCATTCTGTAGTCATCCACTTTACACCTTCTTCTGCTAAATGGTGTAAAGAGAATTGTTTAAGAATGTTAATTTTGTTTCCTGTTTCATTTTTTCTTGTAGTAAAAAGAAACATTTGCTTTGAAGAAGGAAGCCTGGTTTTCCTTCTAGTTCCTCCACACTCTCACCTCAGTTCTGAAGTTTGCTTAGTTGCTTTTATTCCCTCGAGCCTTCTCTTTCACTTTGAATCAGAGAAAACAGAAACAAATAGCACCCCATCCTTGGAAAAAAAAAAAAAACACCAAAAACAAGAAACAAATAACTGCCCACCTTCTCCGCTCCCAGCCCAAGAAAATGAAGGGGGTGGGTGTGTTCAGTGGAAGGCGGCCAAAGTCAGGATAATCGCCTAATCAGAGTTGATAGGTGACCTGTCCATACCAGCTGGCCTTGGGCTTGTGGGGGTCCTGGCACCACTGTAGGAGTGGAATCCAGCTGATTGTGTCTTTTCTTAACTGAGAACTTTAAAATGAGATGAGGCCGGGTCTTAGGTCTTTAGTGTTCCATTTAAATCCTGTAAAAGTTACATTGTAAGGAGATTTTTAAAGCCATAATAATAGCAGATGCATATTCATGTTTCGCATTTCCACTTTCAACACTGATCATGGTGAAGACTGGGTTCTGGAGCCAGCCAGCCTGGTTTCAGCTCTTGGTCTCACCATTTAAAATGTGACTGTGACTAAATTTTTCACACCCATAGGGCCTCAGTTTTCTCGTCTGCAAAAGGGAGGTAATAATGATACCTACTTTGTGGGATTATTGTGAGGATACATTGAGTTGATGTTAGATAAAACCATATGACATTGTCAATATTGGACTCTTTCTTTTTGGATTTTTAAAAATTTTTTTTTTTTTTAAATAATTTGAGCTTCTGTATTCACTTACAGTTGTAAGAAATCCTTGAGAGCCCCTTGTACGCTTCGGCCAGTCTCCTCTCTTCCAGTGGTACCACATTGTAGAACTGTGACCTTAATTGAACGTCACAGCCAGGATGTGGGCACGGTATCGCTGACCAGGCTTACTCACGGTTACTTGTACTTGGTGTGTGTGTATGTGTTTGTGTGTATGTGAGAGCAAGAGAGAGAGAGAGCAAGTGTGAGTGAGAACGAGAGAGATAGATTTGAGTTCTGTGTGGTTTCACCACTGGGGGCTCCCGTCCCTGCCATGTTGCGGTACTGAATGTTCCACAACTGCAAGGATCTGCCCTGTGCCCTTTTCTAGCCACATTTGCCCCTTCAAGCTCGTCTCCCCACCCTGGTCCCTAACCCCTGGGAAGCACTGATTTGTCCTCCATTTTAAAAATTTCTCATAAGAGTGTCATATAAATAGAATCATAGAAATGTAACCTTTTTGACTGGCCTTTTTGCTCAGCATGTTTGCTGTTTTTTGCTGCTGAGTGGTCTCTATGGTGTGGGTGGACGGCAGCTTATTTATCTACCCATTGTGACAAACACACATTCACCCATCCAAACCCAAAGAATGGACTTGGAGACACACAGGACTGCGGAAGTGAGACGTTTTTCTTTTTCTTTTCTGCTTTTTTTTTTTTTTTTTTGAGATGGAGTCTTGCCCTGTCGCCCAGGCTGGAGTGCAGTGTCGCAATCTCGGCTCTCCACAACCTTGGCTTACCGCAACCTCCGCCTCCTGGGTTTGTGTAATTCTCCTGCCTCAGTCTCCCAAGTAGCTGGGATTGCAGGCATGCGCCACCACACCCAGCTAATTGGGTATTTTTAGTAGAGACAGGCTTTCTCCATGTTGGCCAGGCTGGTCTCAAACGCCCAACCTCAGATGATCTACCTGCCTCAGCTTCCCAAAGTGCTGGGATTACAGGCGTGAGCCACTGCTCCCAGCCTGGAAGCAAGACTTTTAATTGCGGCCTTGCAAGATCAGGTGCCTGGGAGGCAAGTACAACCAGGGCAGTCACAAAAGATAGCTTATCTCCTAGCAAACAAGTCCCTCCA
Organism: Piliocolobus tephrosceles; assembly: GCF_002776525.5. Taxonomy (NCBI): domain Eukaryota; kingdom Metazoa; phylum Chordata; class Mammalia; order Primates; family Cercopithecidae; genus Piliocolobus; species Piliocolobus tephrosceles. The sequence continues at coordinate 23,130,069 of NC_045456.1, read as the reverse complement.
CCAGTTCCTCACTGGTCAAGTTACAATCTTCCTGGACATTGCCCGAGTTCATTATCTCACTTACAAGGTTATGCCCTGTCCCCTTACCCGCTTAAGTTTTGATTTTCTAGTACCAAAACTTTCTTGCCAATTATGGGCTGACCCCTCCTCTACATTTTGTTCACTTGCTGTGACCTTCTAGGTGTATGAGCCGTGCAGTTTGTTACATCTGCAGGCTGGCGGCCAGTGCATAGATTTATCATGCCTGGAAAATAGACCATTTAAAATGTTTGCTTACACCATGGAAGCACATCTGGGCTGATTCCAGTTTCTGGTGCTTATGAATAAAAAAGCTATGAACAATTCATTGGGGGTTAGTGGACCATTTTTGACCTGTATGTAAAAAGTAAAATAAGAGATTCTCTTTACAGAGTTTCCTCCCCGTCTAATTAGGAATAAATACTACCTTCTCTTAGAAGCAAAATTTATTCAAAGACCTGTGCTAACATTCTTAACTATCTGCTAGCTGTAATAAAGAAATCAATGTACTTTATGTTCTTAGCTCCCACAATTTAGCCTAAATATTTGCCCTGGCATGCTTATAAAACGCGTCCAAGCAAGCATTAAGTCATAGCCTATTCCTCTTCCTTATTTAAAAGTGTTTTTACCTTTCTCAACATTCCACAAGTTACTTTCTCCTTCCTTTGTTCCCCTCTATCTTTGCCTCTTTTGAAGAGTTCTAAGTTACTAGCCATTTGGGAGAAATACAGAATGTGTTCTTGTCCACGTTCCAGTCAATGGAAACTGGACACAGCCGCAGGATAGACGTGTCAGGTTATAAATGACCCTGTCTCCTTTGTTCGGTGTACTCTCATGGTAAAACTGCTGTCGAGTGTACCCTTTCTGCAGGAAGTGAAAATGGCCTTACTAAATAACGTTCAAGTGCTGTTTCTTTATAGCACCAGAGAACAAGCATTTCAAACCATTTGGTAGCAGTCTGTGTGGGGCTACATTCTCCTCCGTGGGCGGTCTCCAGCCCTGTCTCATGAGGGACTGCACCCCCCTACCTCATTACAAGTGCCTCATGGGTGAGAAATTGAGACCCCTCTGGTGTGACGAATAAACCTGGACTCAGCAATGTTTAAAAAAAGAAAAAAAAAACTGGCCAGCAACCTAGCTTAAAGGATCCTCACATACTGCAGTGATGACTCTGTGCGCAGATCAAGGAAGGAGAAGCTGCAGGAGCTGGTGAAGTATTTCCTTGGTAGTTGGGACTAGGGAAAAAGTCAGGAGATGGTAAAGCATTCCTTGGTTAGGACATACCAAGTAGAGAAAACCCACAGGGGAGGTAAAGTATTCCTTAGGATGTCTTGGAGGTTAAAAAGAGGTGAAAAATCCCTAGCGGGGGGGTTGGACATCAGAAAGAGGTGAGAAATCCCCAGTGGGGATTGAAGCTCAGAAGGAGGTGAGAATTCCGGGAAGTAGGGGAGTGTTGGTGCGGGGTTGACCCTCAGAGGGAGGTGAGAAATCCCCAGAGGGGTGTTGAATCCCAGAAAGAGGTGAGAAATCCCCATGAAAAGGGGTTGAACCTCAGATACAGGTGAGAAATCGTTGGATGAGACGGGGGTTTAACCTGAGAAAGAGGTGAGAAATCCCTATGAAGGCGGTTTCAACCTCAGAAAGAGGTGAGAAATCCCCATTTTGGTGGTGGGGGGCTTAAACCTCCAGTAGTACGAAAAATATTCACAAACTCCCCTTTCCTTTCTTCTTGGGGAAAAAAGAGTAACTCCATTCCTGCTCGTTCCTCCCCTAGGGAAAGGGGAAGGAGAAGGGAAAACAGCATAGGTGGCTGGCAGAGACAAAGGAAAGACCAGCAAAGAAGAAAAAGAAACTAGGAGAGAAAGAGAGAAAGAAAGCAAAAACTGCAAGCACAGAGCAAAACTACCAGGCAGGTACTCCAAGGGTTAAGTCCCTCTCCCCTGCTTGCTCTCTGTTAAAAAGAGGGTGGGGACCTGTGCTGAGAGGAGAGAGCAGAGGAGGAGAAAACGCATAATTTTTGCAATTTGTGGCAGGCATCTGCCAAGCCTCTGCGCTGGTGACTGCCCAGGGCCCAGAGTGCAGCCACACAGATCCCACCAAGCCCAAGAAGCTAAGTATAGGAAAAAAAGGAAAGAAAAGTAAAAAGTGATTTGCTTTCTGGGAAGCTGATTTGCTTTCTAGGAAGCTGATTTGCTTTCTAGGAAACCAGGGCGAGTATTAAATGACCAGCGAGTAGGCAAGGCTAGGAGCAAAACTGCACATTTATTTTTGGTCCCCCAGCTTCAGGAAAGAAGGTGTGGGGGAGGGGTGAGGTCCTTCGGTCTCCCGCACGGGAGGCCAGGTGAGGCCGGGGGAGTCAGCCCCTGGAGCTCTCCTGCGGAGTTCCTACAGTTCCGACAAGAGTAGGGGATGAGGAAGTGCGCCCAGCGACCGCCGGAGCAGCTTTTACGTCCTGGGCCTGGGAGTGGGAGGGCAGTGGGCGGGACATAGGCGGGTCAGGGGCCAGGCGGTAGGCGTGGCTAGGCGGTGCTTGTTTTTCTTCCACGGAGGTCGAGTTGCCTGCGCAGTAGACCCCTGTCTTTCCCAGGCGCTGAAAGCTTACTGTGAAGAACCCGGAACTGTGCCATCTTGCCTCACTTCGTCCAAACAAAAAGGAAAATTGAGGGAGGGGGGGGGAAAAAAAATCCAGGAGAAACAGCAACACATGTGCAGGGGACAGGGCCAAGGCTAGCGGCAGGAGCAGGAGAACTCAGGAAAGAAAGGGAAACAGATGACAGATAGAGGAAAATAGAGTGCAAATAAGAGAGAGAGATGGAAAGAGTAAGAGAAATTGGAAGCCACAGAAATCAAAAGAAGACAAAGAAGGTGAAACTAGGGAAAAAATAGTGTAAAAGGAAGGCAGAAAGTTAAGACATGTTAAAGATTGTGAAAATCAAAAGAAAAGCTATAAAAGGGAATTTATGCAACAAATACTGTATAATGTAAAAATAGGACTCCTGAATGTAAAATTATTAAAAATTATTTAAAATTCATGTATAAGGTAAGAAAAATAAGATATACTTCTAATAACAGGATTGTAAGGAGGCGTAAGTATACATTTTTACCTAAAGGTTTAAAAAAATTGTTTTTTAGGTTTAAGCAAGTTTTAAAATGTTAATTTTTATGTAAAGGGTATCAAATTCTGTGTGTAAACATACTGACTAAAGTTGAAAGGGTATCCAGTTTTTCTGTGAACTGGGCATTAAAATTAAAGCCGGATAGATTTTTCTTAAAGCACTAACCTCCTCTTCAACAAAAACTATAAAAAGTTAGTCTATAAAAGTCTTACCTTATAGTCAGACATTAAAATTAGATACTGTCTACAAGATTTTATTAAAATTAAGTTTAACATTAATAGCACATTAATATAAAGATGAAATTTAACTCATCTGCTATGACATTATTAGATACGAGTTCTAAATTTCCTTTCAAAGAATATGTCAGTGTGTTCAATTGTTTGCCTTCTACTTTTGGACTTAACTTCCTCATAAAACAACCTTTTTCAATTACCTACTCATTGAAAAAGTTACCTACTTAACTCATTCTGATCACCTGCTCCACCCTCATCCTGATTATCTGTTACCTGCTCTGCCCTGACTCCCACCAAAGCACTCACCCCATCATTCTCTTTAAATTAGCTAATCAGAATTAGTTTAGTCTGTGCGGTCTAACCTTAGCCAGTAGGGGAATGACCCAGTAGTAGGGGCCACATTCATCAGGGATAAGAATCTCTTCCCCTCCCTTGTCCAAATGTGTGCTCGCCATTGTTTCATCTGTAAGGGCGCACCCTTCTATATAGAGGTAGCTTGCCTTGCTGAGAATTAAAAAAACAAATTTTGTATTTGAGTGCTATTTCTTTGGTGACACCGAAACTTAAACAGTTTGGGGGCTCATCTGGGATTGCATTGCTCTCTGGGGACAGTCTCTGGTTCTCTCTCGTGAGGAGATATAGCTCGCCCTATTTCGGCGGCCTCAGTGGTGAGAAATCAAGAACCACCCAGTGTGAGGAACATTCTGAGCTCTCAGCAATGCTGGGGGGACAAACTGGCGAGCAACCTAGCTTAAAGGATTCTCACATACTGTGGTGACAACTCTGTGCACAGAATAAGGAAGGAGAGGCTGTGGGAGTTGGTAAAGTACTTCCTTGTTGGTCATATTCTGGAGGGCTAAATGTGTATGTGCATGAATGATCACAAACAGCCCTGCTTGTGGTTGTGTTCGTGTGGATGGTGACAAGTCCTACTGCTGGACAAAGTGAGTGGGTCTTCTCTGTGGTTCTGTAGCTACCTTATATGGCTTAGGGTGGATTCTGCCATAGGCTTTATACTGGCCTGCCAACATTAAGAAGGGCCTAAGTCTACCTTGGGGGTGCGGCCAGAGAGGACAGCATGAGTAGGAAGTGTACGAAGGACCTTCTGAGGGGAAAAGAGGAGAAATAGGTCAACCTTCCAGGACAGGCAAGACACCCCTGGTTTGAGGGATTGAGTCTTCTAGGGAGAGCAAGGCAAGATGACCCCTGGTTTGAGGGGTTGATCCTTCCAGGACAGGCAAGGTGAGACACCCCATGGTTTGAGGGGTTGAGCCTTCGGGGATAGGCAAGGCGAGACATCCCTGGTGTTGAGGGGTTGGGCTTTCAGGGACAAGGAAGGTGACACATCCCTGGTGTTGAGGGGTTGAGCCTTCCACTAATCTCAAGTTGAAACGGACACAAACCCCCTTTTCCTTTCTTCTTGAGGGAAGAAAGAGTCGCTGTACTCCTGCAGGTCCCTACTGTAGGAGAGAGAGAGAGGAGAGAGAGAAAAAGGGAGAGAGGGAGAGGCAGAGAGGGAAAGAAAGACAAAGAGGGAGTCAGAGAGAGAAAGGCAGAGAGAGAGAGGAAGAAACAGACAAAAAGGGAGTCAGAAAGTCAAAGAAAAAAAGATATATAAGTAGTTTAGAAAAAAAAGTATACACTATTCCTTTCAAAGCCAAGGTAAATTTAGAACTTATAATTGATAAAGGTCCTCTCTGTGATCCTTTAACACTCCAATACCACTTTGCTGTCAATGTAAACAAGGGTATAGCCCAAAAGCACTGTAGCCTTCCTATCAAAAATCCTTAATCCAGTAATCTACGGATGGCCTGAATGCATTCAATCTGTAAAGGCAACTGCTTTGCTAACAGAAGAAAGTGGAAAATTAACTTTTAGAGGAAACCTCATTGTGAGCACATCTCACCAGTTCAGAAATATTGTTAAGTCAAAAGCAAAAAAGTAGCTTACTAACTCAAAAATCTTTAAGTATGGGGCTTTTCGGTTAGAAAAAGATGATTTAACATTAACCACTGAAAATGCCCTTAATCCCTCAGCTGTCCTTAAATAGGGGATTTAAATCTTAGTTACCATACAGAGGTCCAACCAGACCTAGGAGGAACTCCTTTCAGAACAGGAGGATAGATGGTGCCTCCCAGGTGATTGAGGGAAAAAACCACAATGGGTATTCAGTAATTGATAGGGAGACTTGTGGAAGCAGAGTTAGGAGAATTGTCTAATAATTGGGCTGCTCAAAAGTGCAAGCTGTTTGCACACAGCCAGGCCTTAAAATACAGAACCAGGAGGGAACCATCTATACCAATTCTAAGTTAATTTAGACTAAATAAGTTCTTACCAACAGCAAAGGATAATTGAAATCCCAACCTTAGAAGGATTTCAACAAAAGTAAAGTTAGCTAAAAGTTAACAATGTAACATGTATTATCCTAACTTAATGGCCTTAGGCAGTCTAGTCCACAGACCTGAAAGAAGTTCCTTTTACAAAAGAATGCTTATCATCTTTTGGAAAATTAAAAAAAAAAAAAAAAAAAAAGGTGGGAGAATTTATGTAAAGAAAAGTGACACAGTAAATTCTTGTCCTAAAATAAATTAACTGGTGTTAAAAAAAAAAAAAAAAAAAAAAAAGGTGTTTGCGACAAGTCAGAAAGTTGAGACGTGTTGAAGAATTATCTGTGAAAGTAGTGGGAAAAAAAAAGGCTATAAAAGGAAATTTATGCAAGAAATGTTGTATAATTTAAAAATAATTAGGCCTCCTAAATGTAAAACTATTAAACCGTGTTGCAAGGTGTGCAAGGTGTATAAGGAAAGTAAAATATACTTTTGGTAAAATGATGAGGCCTATGAATGTGAATTTGTACCTACATTAATAGGTTTAAAAAATACACATTTTGTTTTAAAGGTTTAAGCAAGTTTTAAAACATTAATTATAAAGGAAATTCTGTGTATAAACATATTAGCTAAAGTTAAAGAGGTATCATCCAGTTTTTCTGTGAACTGGACTTTAAAATAAAAGCACATAAAGCACTAACCTGCTCTTTAAGAAAAATTATGAAAAAGGTTAAAAAGAGTCTATAAAAATCTTTCCTAATGGTCAGACATTAGAAATTGGATGAATATGTCTACAAGGTTTTATTAAAACTAAGTTTAACGTTAATACACTAATATAAAGGTGAAATTTAGCTTATCTGGTTTAAAAATCACACAGGAAGCATTGTTAAATATGAAATGGTGTTTGGCCTAAAAACTAATAAAAATAGGTACTAAAGAAAATTTCTCCGTAAGAAGGCACCAAAGACTATATAAAGTCCACTGTTGATGTCCCCAGATTTAAAACAAAAGGTCAGTTTCTTAGAAATTATATACTTGGTTTATATTCTACTTTCCTTTCCCTCAAAACTAAAAGTCTTTTAGCACAGATAATCACCCCTAGAATTTCTCGTAAGTCAATACCAGCCTGAAGATCATCTCATCAAAGAGTGGAAAGAAGAAAAACTCGAGTTAGCCTGGGAAGGACCCCGCTTTGTGCTACTAACCACCCAGACTGCTGTTTGTACAGCAAAAAAGGGATGGACTCATCACACTTGAGTCAAAGTGCCACCCCCTCCAAAGTCGTGGGCCATAGTCGCAGGGGAAAACCATACCAAACTGAAGCTAGGAAAATTGAACTCTTTTTCATCTATTCTATTACTCTTTCTTCTTTCCTCACTCTGTTGCTGGCCATCTGGTTATTAACATAACCAAGTCTATTTCGCCTCAAACTATTTCATTTAATGCTTGCCTTGTTATACACTGTGGGGACTTGCCAAGTCAAAAATGGCTACTTCAGAAAAGTACCTCTGTCCCTCCTGACTCTCCTCAGAATGGGCATTAGTAAATTGGGACCATTTAATCCAAGGAGATTTTGATAAAGACCCCAGTGTCAACCGGGAGTCTTGTCCCCCAATGTAGAGCTTTTATGCCATAGTTGGTCCAGCGTTCTTTGGACCACTAAAGAGTAAGGATAAACTACCCCAACCAGTTTTTGTAATTTCCTAAAACCATACATTGATTTTACTAAAGGGACAGCCCTGCCTAACTCTCAGCTAAACCAGTGCAACCCTATGTAGTCTATTATTTCAAGCCCCCAGAGTTTTCCCCTTCTCTATGGTTTTATGGTATGGGGGCTGAGGTTTCAAGGACAGACCCTATTGGATTCTTTAAAATATGTTTCTTTGATCCGTGTGGCCTGCACTGGCATCTAAGCCTTTTTGCAAAACCTCGCAACAGAACCATTGTTTTCCTCCATGTAATGACAAGGCCAAGATAGCGATTGTAAAAGTTAAAGACTTAAACTTTGGCAGTTGAGACAGGATACCAAGATATAAATGCCTGGTTGGAATGGATCAAATATTCCATCTGCATGTTAAACAAAAGCAATTGTTATGCTAGTGTGCATGACAGGCCAGAGTCCCAGATTGTCCCCTTTCCGCTAGGGTGGTCCTCCAGTCAACCAGGCATGGGCTGCATGACATCTCTTTTCCAAGATTCTACACTGTGGAGTAACAAGTCATGCCAGGCTTTCTCTGTGCTCTATGCTGAAGTTTGGCACCCTGCAGTTCAGTCCCTGCAGGCCATCCAGCTCCCATCTCCCAACACTTAAGTTCACTTCATGTTTGTCACCACAGGGAGGAAACTTAGCATTCTTTGTAGAGCTGAATGGATACAGTAAGCTTAAATATTTTCGAGAGTTTATCGATCAGTCAGCTCTTGTTAATCCCTGAGCGGATGTGTAGTGGTATTGTGGTGGACCTTTACTGGACACTTTGCCATTTAAGAGGAGTGGCACTTGTGCTTTAGTCCAGTTTGCTATCCCTTTCACCCTGGCATTTCATCAACCAGAGGAAGGAAAAATAAGGCATCATAAAGTGAGAGAAGTCCTTATGGGTCTTTCGACTCTCATATCTATTTAGACGCAATGAAGTCCCATGGGGGAACACCAGGTCAATTTAAAGCCCAAAATAGCTGCAGGATTTGAGTCATTATTTTGGTGGGTGACAATTAATAAAAATTTGGATTAGATAAACTAGACTACTACAACCAACAGTAATTTATAAACTACACTAGAGATACTGTTAAAGGAATACCTAAATAATTAGGGTCTCTTAGCCAGATGGCTTAGGAAAATAGGATAGCCTTAGACTTTATATTAGCAGAAAGAGGAGTTTGCATCATGATTAAAACTCAGTGCCCAACCTTCATCACAAATGATACTGCCCTTAATAGAAGTATAATAAAGGTATTACAAGGTCTGATCTGACTGCTGTATCCAATGAGTTAGCCAGCAACTCAGGGGTAAATGACACTTTACAGGATGGCTAAAAGTAGTTTGGTAAATGGAAAGGAATAGTAGCCTTAATTCTTACTTCCCTTGCAGCCATAAGAGGTGGAGTTACTGTTGTCAAGTGCTATGTCATACCATGCATCCATAAGTAGTTGCTGAGGCTCATAAAAACGGCACTTACTGAAACCTCCATTAATTATCCTCCATCTTATCCAGAGAAGCTTCTTGTTTTGGAAAATCAAACTAAGCCAAAACGTGTAAAAAGTTTAAAAGAAAGCTGTATGAAAATACAAGGGCAGGCTTTGTTAGACAGGAGTTCTAAAATTCAAAGAATTAATGTGTCAGTATGTTCAATTCTTTGCCTTCTACTTTTAAACTTCCGGGCAAAGCAACCTTTTTCAATTACCTGGTCCACCCTAACTCATTCTGATCACCTGCTCCACCCTACTCATTCCAATTACCTGCTACCTGCTCTGCCCTGACTCACCAGAGCACTTAACCTGTCATTCTCTTTAAATTAGTTAATTGGAATTAGTTTAGCCTGTGCTGTCTAACCCTAGCCAATAGGGGAATAACACAGCAGCAGGGGCCACATGCATCAGGGATAAGAACCCCTTCCCCTCCCTTGTCCAAATGGGTGCTCACCATTGCTCCATCTGTAATGGGGCACCCTTCTATATAGAAGTAACTTGCCTTGCAGATAATTAAACATTTATATTCCAGTGTGATTTCTTTTGCAGCTCCAAAACACTCTAACAAAATTTTACCAAAAAAAAATTGTCAAATATAAAATGGTGTTTAGCTCTCCTAAGGCCCAAAGGCAGCCAGGTAAGTCACAAGACCCCTCATCCCCAAGGCCACACTGCACAGGGTTGGGGAAGGCCACAAGAAGGCCAAGACATTAAGAAGGGGCAGGGCCTCAGCATCCCCTGGGTGGCACTGAGCAAGAATGGAGCAGGAAGCTTCACCATGAGGCCTCAAGCTCCAGAATATGCAGCAAAATTAAATACTTAATTTGTCTTCCTCTTTCCCTTCCCACAGAACTAAAAGTATTTTAGCATAGGTACCACACGTAGAATTTCCAGTACACTAGCACCAGACTGAAAACCACGTCCTCATAAAAAGACAGAAAAGACTCAAGCCACCCTGGGAAGAACCCTATTTTATGCTGTTAACCGCTGAGACTGCCGTCCGCGCAGCTGAGGAAAAAAGAATGGTTCTATCATACTCAAGTCAAGAAAACATCTTCCTCTCAAAATCATACTAAGATCAAGCCCTACTAAGTTAAAGAAAGCTGTATTCTGGTTTTGGTTGCGCATATGTGTTGACCCCGTCTCCCCGCCCCCACTCTCCTACCCCAACACATGGATGGGCAATGGTCCCATTCCTGACGCCCTGGTGCCTTCATCACACACTGACCCTTCATATCTCCATGGTCTCTGCACTTGGACACCACAGACTTGTTGATTTCTGAGTTGCCATAGACATGAGTTGACAGTAAGAGGGATAGCCTGGTGCATTTCTGTTTGACAGCGTAGGTTGTTTATAGTCGTGGTGCTGGTTTTGATGTGAACATGTATTCTAAATGAAGCTTTTTTTCATACTTAGAATATTTCTTTACACGGGAGGCTGGTGTGGGAGGACTCCTTGGGCCCAGGAGGTCAGGATGGCAGTGAGCTGTGTTTGCACCACTGCATCCCAGCCTGGGCAACACAGTGAGACCTTGTCTTTTAAAAAAAGTCTGTAATGTTTATTCCAGATACTTTAGAGGTTCTGGATTGGTATTGTCTTCCAGAAATACTGGGATCAGGCACTGAGATTTTCTCTTAGAAAGAAAAGACCTTTAGACAAGCATTTCTCTTCCTAACTTGCTTTTAATACCCTTTAGGACCGTAAGATAACAAAAATCTTAGTTTTGTTTCACTTTACCTGATTTGGGCCCAGTGTCTTCATATATGTGAAACAACAGTTGGATTAAAGCAGTAGTTCTTACTGGCATGTTTTGCCCTTCAGCGGACATGATCGGGAGACATTTTTGGTTGCCAGGATTTTCTGGGTGGCCCTACTGGCATCTAGGAGACAGATGCTGCCCAACACTGTTGCGCCATCAGACTCTGAACCCAAATGCCAGCGGCACTGAGCGTGCAAACTGTTAGACTCATGGTGCTTTGAGGGCTCTTAGGACTCTGGAGTTTGATGCTGTGGTTCCTTGCTGGCTTCCTGCTGCTGATGCTCTTCCCCTCTCTGAGCTGTTCTATGGAAAACTTCGTGGCATACTTGCTGCTTTTCACTGAAACCAGGCTGTGTGGTGACTAGAAACTGCTTATTCACATTTATTTTTATTGATTGATTGATTGAGACTGGATTGCAGTGCTGTGAGTAGCTCCAGCCAGCGGTGCATACTACCATGCCCTGCTATTTTTTTTGGATTTTTTTGCAGAGATGGGGACTCGCTGTGTTGCCCAGATTGGTCTTTAACTTCTGGGCTCTAGCAATCCGCCTGCCTCAGCCTCCTGAAGTGCTGAGATTACAGGCGTGAGCCAGCGCACCCAGCACACATTTATTTTTGATGGTCCTTGAGGTTAATGGCAGCTTAAAACAATCTTGTCCAGGAGTATGAGGACAGAAAAACCTCACTCCATCTTTCCAAAATGCACACATCATGAGTGTTGCTCAGGAAACGCAATTCTCTTGGATGCTAAGTGCAGAGCCAGGGAACCTTGCACCAGCAAGCCCTTTCCTGGGAGCTGCCTTCAATCCTATCTGTGCTTCCCTCCCTGGTTCTGCACATGGAAGTGTTTGGAATTGCAGGAGAGCCAGATGTTTGAATGGGACTGAAGTAACATGGATGTGGATTTTGTTGTTGTTGTTGTTGTTGCCATTTAGACTGGTTCATTTTATTCTTGGAGTCCCCAGAGCTCTTCGGGAGGCTTATGTAGTTTTATTCAGCTGCTTTTTTTTTTTTTTTTTTTTCCTCTGAGATGAGTTTCACTCTTATCACCCAGGGTGGAGTGCAGTTGTTTGATCTCGGCTCACTGCAACCTTCGCCTCCCGTATTCAAATGATTCAACTGCTCCAGTCTCCTGAGTAGTTGGGGCTACAGGCATACACTACACACCTGGCTGATTTTTGTATTTTCAGTAGAGACAGGTTTTTGACCTGTTGGCCAGTCTGGTCTTGAACTCATGACCTCAAGTGATCCACTTGCCTCAGCCTCCCTAAGTGTTGGGATTATAGACGTGAGTCACAGTGCATTGCCTTATTCAGCTTTTTAAAAAATGATACTGCATTTTCCTTTTAAAATACTCAGTGGAAATGAAAACTACCATATCTTTTTTTTGTATCTTTTCTATAGTTTAACACAATATGCTTCTTAAACTTAAAATTACCCTTTTAAAACCATTTAAGTGGCTCACACTTGTAATCCCAGCACTTTGGGAGGCTGAGGTGGGTGGATCATCTGAGGTCAGGAGTTCAAGACCAGCTGGGTGTGGTGGAGAGCACTGGTAATCCCAGCTACTAGGGAGACTGAGGCAAGATAATCATTTGAACCCAGGAGGAGAGGTGGGGGTTGCAGTGAGCTGAGATAGTGCCACTGCACTCCAGCCTGGGGGACAAGAGCGAAACTCTGTCTCAAAAAAAAAAAAAAAAAAAAAAAAAAATTAGCCTTTTAAAAACCTTACCTTACTGGTAATGTTTTGTTTATATGGCAAGACTACTCACTTGGTTTATTTGATTTTTTGTATAAAAGGCTCCAGAGCCTCTAAAATCTGGTTTTATGGTGATTTCACAAAATTGTCATCGCTCTTTTTTTATATTGGACTTTCGATTTACCTTAAGTTGTCATTGTCAGTGTCATGTGCTGTTTTTTTGTCTTAGACTTTGGATTTACCTTTAGGTTGTTGCAATTGCTAGTATTTGATGAATGAAGATAAGTTTTGGCCTTGGCACAGTTATCAGCAGCTGAGCAGTGGGTTGTGGGAGAGAAAGGGAGGTGAAATAACCCTTATGGACCAAATGGAGGGAGATGAGAGCTATGAAAGAACTGAGGCTGAAATTATTATTGACTTGAGCTAATTTCACTCTCTTATTTCAGAATATATACAGCCCTGCTCTGTCTGGGACACACCTCTGTTGGATTTAAAAAATAGTCCTCATCAGTACTGACTTCCAGGTATGGAATTGGTAAATATTCACTGCATTCTGTATCAATTTATGTTATTGTCATTGGTTTATAAAAATAAGTATCAAAATAATGCATGAGTGTCCAAGTTGGTTTTCTTAGACTTAATAGAGTTTTGCCAAAATGTTTTGAATTTCTTCTGGATTTCACTTAGAGTGTTTTCAAAGTGGTAACAGGTGAGCTTTTTTGGATTCATGAATGGGATCCTTGGTGTCACAGTGAAAGAAATCTGCTGAAAAATTAAATAGGCTATTAATAGCGTATAAAAAAAGTTTATTTTCTCTTGGCTCCCTTTCATTTTCTTCATCCTCAGACTGTCTGAAGATGACTGGGACCCCACCGTGCTGTGTGTTCTGTGCTTGGCACATGTGTGTTAACAGTTTGCATCAGTATTCTGTATCCTAGGAGCTGTTCTTCTCCTGTTAGAATCCTAGTGGTTGTCTCCCTGGGTTGTCCTTGGATGAGGTTTCTGTATCCTGGGAGCTGTTCTGCTCTTGTTGGATCCTGGTGGTCTTGCCGGGTTGTCCTGTGCTTCTGGGCATGGTGCTGCTGCGAAGCCCTCTAGATGGCTACTCTGGTTTTTCCTAGGAGCTGGAGACCAGTGTGTGTGGTAGGCAGGTAAGGAGTGGGAGCCTGATTCGCCAGCTCTGACTCTTTGCATCCCCCTGGGAGTGACTGGCATGTTTTTTGAGAGGAGGGGCGATAGTCTCCATAAAGACTTTGGCCTTGGCTCTGACCAAGCACATGGTGCTGTAGGGCAGAGTCTTCCCTCCTTCAGGAGACTCATGGTAACTGGTAGGTTATTTTGTCTGATATGTGGATTGTCAGCAGTTGAAGGCAAAACTCTAGGCTAATTTAAATTTTCATATTTTGGCCAGGTGTGAGTCAAGGTTTTAAAGTGAACAGTCCAAAAATACATAATCTGTTTTGTGTTGTTACTCCTAGCAAACATGAAAGAACCTTTCCTGTAGCTTCTTTTGGAGCTTCATAGTTTGGTGTATCCGTCATTTAACTCAGTCACCTCAAGTCAGGCCACTTTGAGATACACGTGACTGCTTTCTTTCACACGACTTAAATCTTTCCTTGTAAATAGACATGAGGTTTGAAGGAAAGGGAATCTGAGATAACCCTGAAAATAGGTTTAGAATTGTCTTCTCTTAATCTGCCAGATGGTTTGCAGTTAGAATGAAGCCATCCTGGGTAGTGGGCATGTTTATGATCAGGTGAGATGTTTTTCAAGATCTAGAGGTGGACTGAGCCTCGTTGTGATAAAAGAGGTGCCATTGAGGGGCCAAGTACATGGGAAAAAGCAGGCAGCAATGAGGGAGCACCCCTCACTCCAAGATCTGAGCTGTGCCTCTTTGTGGAAAGGATACTGCTTACCTTAATGTATGACAAGGAAAAGCAAAATGCTGCATTTTCTTTCTTTCTTTCTTTCTTTATTTTTCTGTAGACACCAGAGTCTTGTTATGTTGCCCAGGCCTGTCTCGAATCCTTGCCCTCAAGAAATCCTCCTGCCTCAGCCTCCCAAAGTGCTGGGATTACAGTTGTGAGCCAAACACACCTGGCCAAAATGCTGCTTACTAGTGTGAAAAATAAAATTATTAATAAACAATTAGTGGCCAGGCATGGTGGCTCATACTTGTAATCCCAGAACTTTGAGATGTCAAAGTGGGTGGATCACTTGAGACCAGGAATTCTAGACCAGCCTGGTCAACATGGTGAAACCTCATCTCTATTAAAAACATAAAAATTAGCCAGATGTTATGGTGAATGCCTGTAATCCCAGCTAGTTAGCAGGCTGAGGCAGGAGTATTGCTTGAACTGGGAGGTGGAGATTTCAGTGAGCCAAGATCACGTCATTGCACTCCAGTCTGGGCAACAGAGCAAGACTCTGTCTCTGAAAAAAAAAACAAAAAAATTATCGATGGATTCAGAATACATGCTTCTCTGATTAAGTGGGAAAAAGCTGTCAGCAACTCTGCTGACAAGACCTGAAATTGGCCTAAAGGTCTAGTACTCTAATGAATTAAGAAGAATAGATGTACTGATACTTAGGTTTGATGACATAGGAAATGTTGGCATTTTTGACCATGCCACAGTAATAATCTAAGGTGTTTAATGCCATTTGTCACTTTTGTGAACTATAAATACTCAGTATTGATTTTTGTCTTTTTTTTCATCTGTGGCAATTAGATTGAATAAAATGAAGACCCTTTGCATGAGGTCTGTACTGGCCACCAGGGAGACTGTAGTGTTACTATAGAGAGGCCCTCCTGAGCAGGGTTTGGGCACAGTGTGACCAGCGGCACCATGACCCATATGGGCATGTGAGGGCCTCCTGAGGACCTTGCTGAGGCTTATTCTCTGTTTTTTTCCCTCTGAGACACAGTCTTGCACTTTAACCCAGACTGGACTGCAGTGGCGCGATCTTGGCTCACTGCAAGCTCCGTCTCCCAGGTTCAAGAGATTCTCCTGACTCAGCCTGCTGGGTAGCTGGGATTACAGGTGCCTGCCACCATGCCCAGCTGATTTTTGTATTTTTAGTAGAG
>NC_045456.1:23089173-23114548 GCF_002776525.5 Piliocolobus tephrosceles | reverse complement strand
ACTACATGAAGGTCTTGACTGCTAGCATCCTTATAACTTAATAAGGCCATGATTTCCCATGCTTCCCATTCCATGAACTTTAATGATAGGAACTGGAGGCTGGGTTGGGTTTTTGTCCTTAGTGGGTCGAGTAGGATAATGGGAGAATATGAAAACAAGGTTTACGTCTTCTGAAACATGTGCAAGTCTGCTTTGAGCTGCATCACACATAGGAATCAGAGACCACACCCGGAACAAATTAAAAAAAAAAAGTCCTTCCCCCTTCTGGACAGTACAATTATTCCCATTCACTCCTTGGCATTCAGGTAACACCAGAGAGTGATCCTAGCCAATTGCCCTCAATTTCCAAGAAGCTACTAGGAAACAGCCACCAAAAGACTGAAAAAAGAAAAGGAAAAAAAAGTCTGAAAAAGACCCAAATGCCTTAAACAAACTGAGCAGTGGTGATTTGGTGCCTCCACAGGGAAACCCCTAGTTTCACTGCCCACAGCCAGAAACCTGCAGTTGACTCTGTGTTTAGGCACTGCCCTCCTCATATTGGAAAGGGCAGAAGTTCTGAGGTCTAGTACTAAGCCCTCCTTAGAATTTTCCCAAAGTGCTGGGATTACAGGCATGAGCCACCACACCAAGCTACGCACCTCAAGAGCTTTACCCCAAAGCAGTTCTGTTTAATTTCACCCTGGCAATGTACATTGATAGCTCATCTTTATAGATGTAGGACAGAAAGTCCTCCATCTTCACATCTGCAACAAGTGCACATCTCATTGCTTCCTCTGCTACACTGTTTATGTAAAAATGCAGATTCACTGAGCCAGACTATGATAGTAACTGAGTATTCCTCTACCCCTCCTGTTTTTTTTTTTTTTTTTTTGAGACGGAGTTTTGCAAGTGATTCTCCTGTCTCTGCCTCCTGAGTAGTTGGGATTACAGGCATATGCCACCATGCCTGGCTAATTTTTGCATTTTTATTAGAAAAAGGGTTTCTCCATGTTGGTCAGACAGGTCTCGAACTCCCAACCTTAGGTGATCCATCTACCTTGGCTTCCCAAAGTGCTGGGATTATAGGTGTGAGCCACCTCACCTGGCGTCTACCCTTCCTCTTACACTTAAATTGTGTATTTAGTGAATACACAATTTGTATTTGATCAGAGACCCAAAAGAATGCAACCATTCATCTCTTATGACATCAAACTCTACCTCCCCACTGCCCCAACCCCCTACCAACCCACCCCAACCTGCTGCACCATGTACATCTTGCATACATTCACTGAAGTCTCTTGTCTTCCTAAAATGTATGAAATCAACCTCTGCACTAGCCACCTTAGGCACATTTTGTCAGGACCTGGTGGGGCATCCTTAACCTTGCAAAATAAGCTTTCGAAATTGAGACCTGTGTCAGGTACTTTGAGTTCACCAGAGACACACAGCAAACTGGGTTAATATATTTAACTTATTCCTACTAAGTGTTCAAAGCCTTCTCATTCTCAAAAGCTCCGAAGAGCAGCAGGCAGTCAGGAACTCTCTCTGTTTAACAGAAGTGTAAACAAATTCTCACAGTAGAGTTTGGTGTAAGCCTGGATAGAGAGGATTTCATACAAATATCTATGAAAACTCACCGTCATCTGAGACACTTCATCTATCCCCATGCCCACATATGTATTTGACCAAGAATCTTCTGAAAATGATCCAGTCAGAAAAGTCTGTTTTAGTCAGAAAGCAGTATAGAATTCTGCACTAATCTATCTGGATGAGTGAATGCATTATTTGGGAGAACAAGAAGAATGGAAAATAATCGAAAAGTGAGTGTGGAGCTGTCTGCTACCAAGAGTGGGAGGAACAAGCCCAATTAAGGGTAAGGGCTCTCCTAAGGCTGTCCAGAACAAGAACTGAAATCAGGCAGGAGACCTGAGAAATGGCAAAAGGGATCTAGGAATCTTGCAATAGAAGAGATGAATCCTGTTACAGCGCAAAGAGTGTGGAGTCCAAATCTATTCCAGCCTGCTCTCACAACAGCTGGCACATACACTACCTGAAGCCTTGAGTCAAGGAATTGAATGCAAAAGCAAACAAAACAAAAAAAAACTTCAGGTACTGTTATGTGCTCACAAATTGATAAAGACGGTGGATCTTATGTTGCGTTCTTGCAACAGTTAAAGGAAAAGCAAAGCCAGGAAGTGATGACAGGTGCCTATAGTCCCAGCTCTGTGGGAGGCTGAGGTGGCAGAATTCGCTCGAGTCCCGGGAAGTCGAGGCTGCAGGGAACCTGGGCGACAGATCCAAACCCTGCCTCATTCAAAAAGACAAGAAAGAAAGAAAGAAAAGAAAAGGAAAAAGAAAAGAAACACTCAGAAAGGAACACAAGAATCTTCTGGAGGTGAAGGAGATGTTCATTACCTCGATTGTGGTGATGGTGGTATCGTGAGTTTTACGCCTACGTCCAAACTCGTCAAATTGTACACATTGAGGAAATGCAGCTTCATATGGCTGTGTTTTTATTTTATTATTATCATTATTATTATTATTATTATTATTATTATTGAGACAGAGTCTCGCTCTGTCGCCCAGGTTGGAGTGCAGTGGTGCGATCTCGGCTCGCTGCAAGCTCCGCCTCGCGGGTTCACGCCCTTCTCCTGCCTCAGCCTCCCGAGTAGCTGCGACTACAGGCGCCGCCACCACGCCCGGCTAGTTTTTTTTGTATGTTTTAGTAGACACGGGGTTTCACCGTGTTAGCCAGGATGGTCTTGATCTCCTGACTTCATGATCTGCCCTCCTCCGCCTCCCAAAGTGCTGGGATTACAGACGTGAGCCCCAGCTCCCGGCCTGGCAGGTTGTGTTTTGTGTATCAATTCTGTCAGGCGGACGCCCGTGAAAAATTCCACCTCAATAAAGCTGTGACGACACACACGCGTGCGCAGTGCAACTTACAGAGCTGACTTCACTCTCTTAAAAGTGAATTGTTTTG
The DNA here is from genome assembly GCF_002776525.5 of Piliocolobus tephrosceles. Lineage (NCBI taxonomy): Eukaryota > Metazoa > Chordata > Mammalia > Primates > Cercopithecidae > Piliocolobus > Piliocolobus tephrosceles. The sequence continues at coordinate 23,111,586 of NC_045456.1, read as the reverse complement.
GAGGTTTTACGACATGCACAGAGCTGTGCAGCCATCAGGACGAGCTAATTCAAAGCAAGGTATTCAACTTAAAATTCACATGCCATAAAATCTATCCTTTCAATGTTTACAATACAGACGATCTTAGTACATTCCCAAAACTGTGAAATTGGCCCCAATCCAGAACAACGAATGATTTGTCTCTGAAACAAATCATGATTTTGCAAATCATGATTTTGCAGTCACAGTATGTCACAGTCACAAGGACTCATATACGTTATTTCTTACGATTGGCATTTTTTTTAAAGGCTCCTAAATCGTGCTCTTTCAGGGCTTTTGCTAAATATTTTGAAGGTCGGTGACAGATAAGTTAAGGAGTGCAAACTGCGTCCTCCCAACTCAGCCGACCGGACGCGGGGGAGGCCCAACAAAAAGTCCTGCGGCATAACTGACACCTGTAAATCAGTATCAGAAACTGAAAATACTAAGAAATTCAGTTCCAGCCTGTGAACTCTACAGCGGAAGAATAAGAAACCGGAACTGAACGTCTCACTCATCTGACTTCCTGCAGGTTACGACCACAGAGTTTCGTTGCACCGGAAAGGAAGAGGTTCTCTTCCGTCGCAGAGTTTCGCCATGGTAAGACTGGTACGCCCCAACTCCGAATATATCTGCCTCCATCCTTTGAAAAAGGGCCGTTCCACCTTGGCAGTGTTTCGCTTTTCGGTCGCCCTTACTTGGTGGGTGGGAATGCTGCTGGTACTGCTTCAGGAAACCCAATTTGGAAAGCGGAGGTCTCAGAAGTGTGCGTCTGGTTGTGCTTGACTTGGGGGCCGCCACAAGAGTCCCTCTTTGACGCAGCCCGGCAGTGGCTTTTTACCCGTATTAGCTTATTTCCACACGTTGAAGCAGCCTCAGATTCGCTCGGAGAGCACTGTGGATGTTTTCGACGTATGGTAGGGAGATGCGCGGTTTTCAAAGATCTGTGCTTTATGCGGTTTCTGTTCTGGGGTCCGGCAGGAAGTAATACTTGCTCAAAACGGGGCGTGAGTATGGGCTGGTCGATCTTTTCTCCTTGGGTGAGGTATTACCCGTTAGCAATTCCTGCAGCTGAAGATGAGGACATTTCACTCAGCGGAGACGAATTTCTCTGAGTTTGGTGTCCTTTTCAGGCCCGGGGCCCCAAGAAGCACTTGAAGCGTGTTGCAGCGCCGAAGCATTGGATGCTTGACAAACTAACGGGTGTATTTGTAAGTATAACTTCATTTTTTTTTTTTTTTTTTTTAACTCGAGTACATGCTAAATACCTGTGGCTTGGTATTTCTTGGGGGCAGTGTTTCCTTATTTATTATGTGGAATTTTCGTTGGTAAAGACTTCCTGCACCCGGAACTTGTCCTTGCACTTTTCTGTGCAACAGAGGGCAAGGATATCACGTCCTGGTGGTCTCCTTTGCTGTTTGAGCTCCCCACTTTAGAGGGCACTTGCTGAGCCCAGAGCCAGGTAGGTTAATGAATGTGTCCAATTCCATGTAAGAAAGGAGTTCAGTGATAGTCCACTGAGTCCGCATTAATAAACAAATGCGTTTAATTTAAAGTTACCATTTGTTTCAGAGGGTGGAGTAACTGCATTTTACGTTGAGTCCGAGTTACTGGTTTAGCAGTAAAGGCTACAGGAGCCTACGAAACAAGGGCAAGAAATTGTCTGAGAAACGCTGAATGCTCTTGAAGTGAACGTGAAGACCTGGTAGGATGAGGGCAGTATACTCAGATGCACTGGAGGCAAGCATCTCACAAGGAGACCAGGCAATTTCCACATTGGTGGTGTGGTGATATTGGGGGAGAGTGGTTGAAGCCACAAAGTCTTGGTCTTCTGAGAGATTGAGGAGTGAGTGTGAAGAAGACAGAACTGAGGTGCTTAAGATGCCAAGGGTTTTTTTGAGCAGGAATAAATGTGGGGCATCCTTAAGAGACTGTATCTACCCCAGGGTCTACAGCCACATAGGAGGCACTTGGTAACTAGCTTGATTTGGCCGCCTCTTCGTACAGTTTGAACTCTGAACACTGAGTAGTAGAAGCTTGTCTTCCTTGTCCTGATATTTTCGGAGAGAACCTAGGCCGTGTGTTGGCTGAGGACCTGGATTTGCAACCTGTCCTTGTCAGTTTCTGCTTCCAAGTGCTGCCTCTGCTACTGTCCCCTACTATCTGACCTCCCTGGATGGGCCATTGTTTTCTCTATGGTTATGTGGATGAGCAAGGCACTCTTTCTAAGAAGACTTGCTGGAAACTTAGTCCCTTAGTCTTGTGGGCTCTTCTCCTTTTCCCCGTGGCATTGATGAATGTGTGTGGTTAATGATTGTGAGTCCCTTTTAAGAGGGACAAAGCTAAAGAGGGATCTGTAGAAGCAGCTTGAAGAACAGTCTCCATTAGAAGGGATTCCTGTGTGATCCAAGTTTAAAAGATAATTGGGGAGTGATGTTCAAGACAGACCTTGAGGCTTTTGTAGGTACTGGTAGCAGATATCCAAAAGACATATAACACTGAAATTGCAAGAGTATAGGTTACAGGATTTGTTGTAGTGTGATTTTGATGACAGTTAAGCCAGCAAGCAGCCAAGAAAGGAAGAACGCACACTGGGTGTTACGGGGTGGTCCAGCAACATAGGCGGGACTTATGTGGAACTTTGAAGCCTGGAATGGTGACAGAGTAGTAGAATATGTCTTCGTAGGGTTTTGGGTAAAGTGTAAGCTACACCCGAGATACATGGGATGTAGTGTTGTGTTCAAGGGAGGTTTGAGGAGGCAGTACCAGTGGCAGTGGTGCTTGGGGCAGGGCAAAATGGGGAGATTGTTGTGAGGCTGGATTTGGGGAAGGAAGGGGCACAAAATGGAATTTCCATGGTTGGAGACATGACCTTACTAACAAGACAGACCCCTCTAAATTGATGAAATAATTGCCCTTTTGTATTCCTCTTCCCCACAACAAGTTAAGTTCAGCTGAACTTATGCAGGGCTAAGATCTAGTTACATAAGGACCTGGTTACAAAGATCAGGTTATCTGCCTTGTTTTCTACAGGCACCTCGTCCATCGACAGGTCCCCACAAGCTGAGGGAATGTCTTCCCCTAATCATCTTCCTCAGGAACAGACTCAAGTATGCATTGACTGGAGATGAGGTAAAGAAGATATGCATGCAACGCTTCGTCAAAATTGATGGCAAGGTTCGAGTGGATGTCACATACCCTGCTGGATTCATGGGTAAGGAAAGAGCTTTTTGTTTTGAAGAAGGAATGGGTTGAGAGAAAGACAAGGTGTAGGGCTTTCATGTTGCCAGTGATAAGACCGGACACTGAACTTTTGATTTGTACAGAAGTAACTGCTGGTCTTTTCAGAAGGAGAATAAGGGATAGGGAGAGGAGTGGGAAGGCTGAAGTAAAAAGCAGGAAAGGGGTTGGTCACTGTAAATGGGATGAGACAAGCAGTGGCTGCTAGCTGGTGGGTTATCAAAATGAGGCTCCTACCCTTGCGTCAGAGACTGGGAGACAGAGCAGCTGTTCTTAGGTGTTGGCTGGAATAAACAGTAAATTCTTTTGGCAGCCTTGAGTTCTTAGGTAGGCACTTGAGGGGGATTGGGCTCCTCTTGAGCTTTTAGAAGCCATGTTAATGTTGAGGTCTTCGTAGGCCAAGGTTGAAGCTTGGCCAAGAAGAGGGCTCAGAGGAATCTGGCTAACGATTGGTCGTTTGGTCGAGGAGAGAATCTTTGTCAGTCAACAGAGTTTTGGCTCTGTCTTTCCACTTTGTTGATGACTTAACTATTCTGCATCTCCAAGGATGGATTTGCAGCTTGGTTTCCGGGGGAAAGTGGAGGAGGGGCAGAAGGGTCACACACTTCTATGGAAAAAGTGTACTGAGGTAGGAAATGGCGCTAAGGAATTCTGACTTAGTGCTTTGTTCACCGTTTTAATGGTGAAAGGCTCAATTTAGCCTAGTATTGTTCCAAAAGCAGGGGGATGATGAGTTTATTGGATGTGGAAGCTACCGAGTGGATGGGGTTCCAGGCCAGACTTTCCTAGAATGTAGCCACTGAATTAGAAAAGACAGACCTTCCTTTTCTTACTTTCCTTCCTTCCTTTTTTTTTTTTTTTTGTCCCATCTTGCTTTCTTTCTCAAAACCCCAAATCCCGAGTGAGGCAGGACTCTTGATAAGTCATAGAGGGAGTAAAGGGGGCCAGGCCATTGACTGCTCACCCTTGAGTCTTGCTTGCTTAAATGTGAGTTCTGCTTGTTCATTTGGTTTCCTGGTATGTGTGGGTGTGCTCATGTGTGTTTTCTCCTCAGGATTCTGAGTGCATGAACCCAGAACACAGTCTTAAGCAGCCATTGCATGAGAACATAGGAAGCAGTAGAGCAGCCATAAATGTATTCACTTTCTTTGGTTGGATGACATGTATTGGGACAGGAGCAGGGGGTGGTTTCGTTCAAGCACTCCCATCAAGTGCTGGGTACTCCTAGTCTGCTAAAATGTTCTCAGGTTCAACCTGGCATAGAGTGTTCCTGCTGTGCAGGCAAACGAAACTTTGTGTTAACAATGTTCTGTATACCTTTTTGTGATCAGATGTCATCAGCATTGAGAAGACAGGTGAACATTTCCGCCTGGTCTATGACACCAAGGGCCGTTTTGCCGTTCACCGCATCACAGTGGAAGAGGCAAAGGTACGTTGTGCAAATTAAGTGAGCTTTGTAATTTCCAGACAGCTAGGTCTGTTACCAAGGTTGTCAGAGGGTGTTTAGGCAAGATTCTGGGAGTATTTCCTATCTCTGCTTGTTCATCTGGTTTTTAATCCAGGCATGTAGGTGCACACTGATGGAAGGTAATGGATTTTCCACGAGACTGTTTTGGAAGCAGGGTATGAGTAAGCAGTTCTCTGAAGGACAAGGTGTTTCTGTACAGGAAAGATCTGTGGTACTGGAACCAGGAAGGCCTGGGTACAAATCCAGACTCTTGTCATTCATTCATTATGTAACTGCAGGCAATAGTACATAGAACCTTTTTTGAGTCTTTTGTTTTCTTTGTAAACGGTGATAATACGCTTTCTTGCCAGCTTTCTGTGACTGTGTTAGTAGTAGTGCTGCCTCGCACTTATTAGACGTAGAAGATTATTGACTTCCTGATGTCTGCCTCAGCCCTTAAAACTCCCTCTTCCCTCCCCAGATTTAATGGCTGAAGTTTCAAGGAAACTTTCACAGGAGCTCCTTTCTGTGTGTACAGGACTTAATCACCCCTCTAAGTCATGCATTCCTCTTTTTCCTGAATTTAGGGTCATGGGATGACTTTGTTTTTCACTTAACCAAATCACCTTTACAGTGACCAGATGATATCTGAATATGAGATGCATTCTGTAAGTGAATCAGGACATGTTTCATTGGATGTTGTTTCCACTTAGTTTAACCGGCTTGCCTTTTTCTCTGTTACTTCTTTGGAACACATTAGTCCCTGTAGGAATTGACAAGTATTTTCATGTCTGGATAGTTACTTAATTGATCGGTTGTTTGGTTGTTTCTGACGTCTTTGGTCATGTCCCTTGATGCAGAGTCCATTCTGTTTTTGTGGATTGCTCCCACAGGAGGTGCTTTGTTTTAGATGGTAGTAGTAGGCCTTGAATTCTGCAGGGTGTTCAGTCACGCAGGCTATTATGTTCTGTTGTACATAAAAGCTAGAAAACACAGGGGACATCTTAAATCTGATGACTGGTTTCTGCTTTTGTAAGGAATTTGGATCTCAAGAGACAACGCAGATCGGTAGTCCCTGTGAGTTTTTAAGTAGGGAGAGGTGGAGTGGGACAAGGAGATACTGGAGTGTTGTTATACCTAGTACTTGCCGTAACGGATTGGCCAGCCACTGTGTAAAAAGCTTGTGTCCAGGAAAGTCACATAGTAGAGAGAAGTGCCAAATGGTTACCCTGGGTTAGGGTACAGGCCTTACCCTTGTGTAACAGGTAAGAGACTTGGGGAAGTTTTAGTTGAGCTTATTTGTTTGCTGGTTGTTTCTTTGGGCAGCTGGAAGGGAGCATTCCTTATTACAAACTCAGGTTAGCTTGGCTTGAGCCAAGAGTTGAAGGACACAGCGAGTTCACAGTGGAGAATCACAGGCTCCTGGGTTGTCAGTTGTGTTGGACACACCAGGGAGCCTTTTCATAGTTTATTAGTCCACCAGGTAGCATAGGTTAGTGGAGAGACAGAACATCCAAATAGCCCTCCACCCTTGAAAATGAGACAGAAAAGGAGTATTTTGTGGGTCTTGGGAAAACAGCTTGATGGATTTCAGACATAATTTTTTCCCTTTAACAACTTGGTATTTGTTGAAGACCAAGGAAATAGAAGTCACTGGATTTAAGAGTGGGACATTACATCTGTTTTTGTGGGTGATTGCCACTACAGTGGATGGGAAAAAAAAAAGATTTTGGGTGAGCCCATCATGAGCCTGCACGAGAATAATGGGAACTAAGGCAGTGCCTGTTCCCGTTGCGAGTAGGGGTAGAGAGCACAAGTATCACCTGGGAGATGCAAAGAAGACAGTGGTTTAGAATATACATCCCCTGCTGTGGTATGGAGGAAGCACATGTGGAACAGGGTGATTGAATATTAGGTGGTAGGGTACGGAGATGGTAGCTCCAGATCTTGACGAAATACATGGATGCTTGAGAGAGTTGTGGATGGAAGGACAGTATCATAATGCTTTGGGTTCAGCTTGCCTTGTAGCTTGCAAGTACATAATAAGACAGAAAAAAGTAGGTGCTAACTGAAATACAGGACTGAAACACTGCCCAAAGGAGTTACAGTAGATGCTGTCTGAATAGTTGGCACAGTATCCTCATTGATGTTGGGCAGCTTGTGTTCAATGATAGGTGTGCATAGGGAGAGGGAGATTTTATACTGCAGAAGGTTTATGAACAGGATCTAGGTGGTGCAGGTTCTCTTTCCTGAAAAGTGGAAAACACTGGTTAAAGAAATCGAAAAGAGGAAATCAGAGAGCAACCAACCAACCAGAGACTTGGTTTTATGTATTACCATTCTTGAACGTTGAGAAGACTGAATCTCATAAAGGTGACCGTTATTTTCAAAGTAAGAAGATACAGGAGAGTGGCTAGAAGGAGGCAGAAGGAGGGAGTTTCTTTTAAGATAGTGGGTAATGTTTGCCCATTTGTTTTAGAAAATTGGAGACTAGTGCAAAAGGAGGTGTTCAAGACCATGAGTGTGGAGACTAGTGCTTTTTTTGGTGTGCAAGGAAGAAGACAGGTGGGAGGGAATAGGCAGTTGAAGTTGAAGTTTCAGAAAAGATGGAACCTGGGCAGTTAGATTTGTTTCTAAGGGAGGCCAGCTGAGAAAGATTTAATATTGCTTTGTGTAGGTGTTGTACAAAGGGCGGTGGAAACTTGGAGCAAAGACTTAATCTTTGTTTCAAGAGGGACAGGGTAGAATGCTCTCAGTGGAGCCTCACATTTGACATTCATTTTGGAGAATGACAGGAAGCCTCACCTTGCAGTCAAGATTGTATGGAAAGAGTGTCAGTGGGGCAGGCATGTTGTAGTAGGTGGTGATGTGATTACAGATTATGACTGGGAGTCAAGATTGCTGAGCAGACAGAAGGCAGAGTTGAGTTTTCTTGTGGTAGAGCGCTATTCAACAGTTAAGAATAAACTCTTTTTCTCTGTAGTTCTTCTTTTTAAAAAAAAAGAAATTTGAAAATATTCAGTAACTTTTTGGATACAAGTGTTTTTTGGGTTACATGGATGAATTATCCGGTGGTTAATTCTGAGATTGTAGTGCACCCATCACCCTAATAGTGTGCATTGTACCTAATATGTATTATTTTTATCTCTGGCCCCGTCTCGACCTTCAGCTATTCAAGAGTATCTGAAGTATCTGAGTATCTGAAGCCCATTATATCACTCTGTATGTCTTTACATACTCATAGCCTGGCTCCCACTTACAAGTGAGAACATAGGGGTTTTGGTTTTCCACTCCTGTGTTATTTCACTTTGAATAATGGCTTCCCGGTCCCTTCATGTTGCTGCAAAAGACATTATTTTGTTCCTTTCAATGGCTGTTTTTCTCCAAACGTCTGTCTCTGTGAGTGCTCAGAAACTGACACGTTCTGGAGACTACCCTGTCTAAGCATTTTGCTTAGATAAGCATGGCTTACATATACCTAGGCTCAACTGCTTTTTATTTCCCTGGCTCCCACCTGTCTCCTTTTCTCTCAGACATTTCCATTTGTCTCAGACATTTTATTATAAGCAGTTGGTTTGGTGTACTCTAGCTCATACTGTCTTGTTTTCTTTTTTTTTTTTTTTTTGAGACGGGGTCTTTTTCTGTCGCCCGGGCTGGAGTGCAGTGGCCGGATCTCAGCTCACTGCAAGCTCCGCCTCCCGGGTTTACGCCATTCTCCTGCCTCAGCCTCCGGAGTAGCTGGGACTACAGGCGCCCGCCACCTCGCCCGGCTAGTTTTTGTATTTTTAGTAGAGACGGGGTTTCACCGTGTAGACCAGGATGGTCTCGATCTCCTGACCTCGTGATCCGCCCGTCTCGGCCTCCCAAAGTGCTGGGATTACAGGCTTGAGCCACCGCGCCCGGCCACTGTCTTGTTTTCATCCATTATATCCTTGCCTTCATGGCTTTTAGTGTGCCTACTTGGAGGACTCAATCTGAACTCTGATTCCTGTTCTGGAATCTTGCCACACAGAGGCTGAGCCCCGTGCTAGGAACTGAGGATTGAACCCAGAGCAGTCTCCTGTTTGCTGTCATTGTTGTGCTTTTCTCACTGGCCAGTGGTGACCCAGAGAGCCCTACAGTCCTTGGGGTTGGAGGGAAGTCTTGGGGCTGGAGGACAGAAGGTGATGGGGTATCACATCTTTAAAATCTGAAGACAGTCTTTTCAGCTGTGGGACAAAGGAAAAATAATTGGTTTTCCGCAGATGTTGAGCTACCCCTGCAGTAAGACGGTTTAGCTCAACTGGAAGTTCCCTTCATGATACCGCCAGCCTTACCCTTAGTGAACCTCTAGTTTTCTCACAGGATGGGTGTCTACTAAGCAAGAGGACCCAAGATCTAAATCCTGAGCTGTTTTGGCCACATAAAGGTTTGGTGCACAGGTAATAAAAGGCGTTTGAGGTGGATATGAGGAAAGCGTGCTGAGGTTGGCTTTTGCAGGAACTCTCCCCCTAATAAACGTGTTCAAAAGTTTTGAGCCTGCCTTAGTCCTGGTCTTGAAGCACTGCAAACCTGGTCAGGCAGCTCTGTGTAGTGGTTAGACACGAAACTGTTACCTGTTAATGTGCTAGCATGCTTACAGGCATTTCACTCACTCATGGATAGTTGCTATCTGTCATCTCTGTTTCACAGTTCATCTCTGGATCCTTCAGGGACAGACATGCATAATGAAGCTTGAGTGAATGGTTCCAGAGGGAACCGTCTGACAGGATGGAGGGAGGCCCCTTGGAACTGGAGGCACCTTTAAAGAGAGAGGCCATGTCTTTTTCAGAGGGTGTTTCACGTGTGCAGTTAAAGGCAAAGGACCTTTTGGCCCAAGGGTTCAAGTTTGTTACTGTGATGTAGTAGTGAACAGCAGGGTGCTGTTGCTGTCTATGCAGAAACTTGGTTAGTGAGAGGATCTGTGGAGGATATAGGAAAAGAAAATGTTTTTACTTGTTTTGTTGTTGCTTTCTTTCCTTTCTCCTGATTGTCAGCTACCTGCTGACTATTGTGACTCCCTTAGCACCATTCTCAGCTCAGCTGAGACAGTGCACTGCCCAGGATGTATGTGAAAAGTAGAGGGCAGCAGGTAGGCTTTGAGATGTGAATAGGCCTTCTATGAGTTCACAGTCATAGAACTTAGTTGGACCTGTCTTACCTGGGATGTTTGGAGCTAATGAGCAAGGGTGGAAAGGGGAAGGATTAACTTTCACTGGAAATATTTTAGAATCACCCAGGAAGGTTTAGGATGTCACGTACAAAAAATGTGGAGGACGGTTGGGTGAAAAGAATGCATTCAGCAGGCCATGATGCAAAGACTTGCCTCGTGAAGTTGGAGGGGCAGAGGTAGAGAGGGCCAGATTTTATTCTGAACAGGGAGCAGTGATTGTAATAGGGGTGTCAGTAATAGTGACCTCAGTAACTGTGGGTAGAGCCATTTCAGAACTGGAGCTTGCATTTCAGAGTTCTTTCTCAAGGACAGTGGGTTTCTTAAATCTAGCATGGAGGAGAGCTGGAGAAATTGAAAATCCCACTAGTAGCCTTAGGTTGATTAAAGTAACACTGCATTAGTAAGTGGTCACTGGATTGGTACTGGATTGAATAGTACATTTTAAAGGTGAAGTGCAAGTGGCTCTTCTAAATGGGGATGGAAGAGTGAAGTCAACAGATTGTTTTCAAGTCTGGCTCCACTGGTTGCAGAATGTATGCTGTGTGTTGTAATCTTTCTTATGGTTTGGTCCCAGGGCCTTTGGAGGTATAAGGGGAAAAAGTGTTTTCTCTGTCTGCATACCCAGTCTTATTTACCCTGGACTCAAACAAGCCTGGATTCTTTGCCCACTGCTTTGGTGCTTAGGGACTGTAGCTTGGTAGTTTTCCATTTTGGAGTAGAGGGCAAAGAAAAGAATGGACTTTGATAGTCATGTTATACCTCATCCACATGTATTCACCCTGAAGTTGGGCAGGTTAGTAACCCTCTGTGCCCGTGGTATACCATTTATTGTCTGCGGCAATTCTGCTTGGCTCCTCAGTGAACCTCAAAGACCTTTCAGTACCCTGGACACTCTGTGTCTGTGTCCATATTCTCCCTCTGTCTCATCACACTTAAGTATTTTGCCTACAGTAGCACCATAGCTTGATGATTTTCTGTTCTGGTATGTAATCTTATCAGCTGAATTTGGTTGTATATTGGATCTGTCTCCTCTTATGGGGGTATTTATACCTGGTTGGAAGGAATGTGCCAAGTTGTATTCAGTATCTTAATGACAGCACCCCCTATCCTGCCTCTGCACACATTACCTTCATTACACTTGCTTATGGATGGTCAAGTACTTACGTCCCTGGGTTGTGGGGCCATTCCTGTAGTCACCTTGCTTTGCGCTGTGTTTGGTTTGCTCTCCTTCTGCCACCATTCACTCCCTCCAAGTCCCATCCAGACGTTCAAAGGGCTTCTGTCCTGCTGTGCCTTCCTGCGACAGGCAATAGAACAAAAGTTTAAAACACTGCGGCCTTTTTGTGTGTGTGCAAGCAGGTTTCTGATATCTTGTCCTTTAGGGCCAAGTTCTGGACCCAAAGGCATTCCTAAAGTTAATTTGGGGGTGGTACACACACTGGCAGGGTAGCAGGAAAGGAGAATGTGGGTTTTCTTTTCCTTTTGAAAGAAGAGGGCTCAATCAGCCTAATTGTCCCTTGGAGTGCTTCCGACTTTTCTGTAAGAGCTTCAGTTGGTATGTTTGCATGCAGCATCTGGGTGTTTCTTAAATTTCTACATTTATGTGTGACTTCTGTATTACAGTCTCGAAGGTTTTCAGTTCGTTGGTCCAGTAGGCAGCTCTGATTGGGGAGTTAGGCAGCTTTTGATTCTTTGCTTAACTCACTGGCCAGGAAAGCTGGAAATGATCTTGAGTTTGTATTTGTAGTGGTGGTAAATGTGAAGTGGTGGTGGTAAACAAACTGAACACTCAACTGAAGAATGCCTGGAAGAGTGTGTCAATTGTGAAGTTTTGAGTTGAAGAGAGTGCTCTCATTAGATTGACTGCATAGGTTCTAGGCCTTAACATGGATAAGTGGGGTTGGATATGCCAGGGTGGTGAATTCCAGATTTACTTTAACTGGTGGAGTTAATGTGGCCTAAGTTCCACGTGTGGAATAAAAGTTTTTTGTCACCTTCTTGGACTGCTGGCTTATATTAAATGGCTTCACATCTCCATAGCACCTTGAATGGTGTTGGATCTATAGTAGCAGCAGGAATAATATTAGCTGACATTTACTGCTTTGCTCGGTCCTTCATGTTCCATTATCTCAAACATTAGACGTAGTGGTGTGCAATAATTATTCGCATTCTACACCTGTGAAACCTAAGGGGACAGTATTTCAACTTGGGCCTTTTTTATAGAAGAGTGAGCCCAAGCTCTGGTTACTTTACTTACCATGCTTCTCTTTCCACTCCCAGGCAGGTCAAAAGCAGTGACAGAGAGAAGCTGGCAAACCTAGTTAGTCCTGAGAGCCCAAATATAGGGGAGAGAGTTAAAATATCTGTAGAGGAAATGCAGGAGCTGATTAAAGAAAAAAAAAAAAAAAACAGTGGCACCTCAAGTTCATTCATTGTACAGTTTTTGGACTGTTTCTGTCATCTTCAGGGGGCTCTTTCTGTCATCTGGCAGTCTGCATTTGTCCTTGTTAGTTTCACATTTACCCAGAGAGTTTGTCCTGAGACTTCAGAGGACTGTACTCAGTTTAAGTGTGGGGTTTTAAATATCTTTTAAATTTCTATAAGCTTTTTCTTCCAACAAAACTGAAAGAAAACCCACTTTGTCACTTCTGAGCAGTGACACTTTGTGGGGAGCCTATGGTATGTAGGATGGGCATTGGCAACCACACATGGATTATGTTTGTTTGAGATTACATAGTGTACCATTTGAAGCTCCTGAAAATTGCTTCTGGAACAAAATGGGGCTTGGATAACTCTTGGGCTGATACTTGTACTTGGTATGAGACATTTTGAACTGCTCCTGCTGGTAGATGTCACAAGCAACACCACAGTGGTAAATGTTATCAGGGAAATAAAGCAAGTATATAATGGGTTGTGCCATTTAAAAGTGAGATGAGGAAGAGTAGCATTGTGTATTGAAAGCATGTAGCTGGCTGGCACAGCTGTTTTTACGTAACCTGGTCATAAAAGCCTCATGTTTTTCTTTTCTTTTTCTTTGAGACAGAGTTTCGTTGTTGTTGTTGCCCAGGCTGGAGTGCAGTGGCGCGATCTTGGCTCACCGCAACCTCCACTTCCCAGGTTCAAGCAATTCTCCTGCCTCAGCCTCCCGAGTAGCTGGGATTACAGACATGCACCACCACCCTGGCTAATTTAGTATTTTTAGTAGAGACGGGGTTTCTCCATGTTGGTCAGGCTGGTCTTGAACTCCTGACCTTAGGTGATCCGCCTGCCCTGGTCTCCCAAAGTGCTGGGATTACAGGCCTGAGCCACTGCGCCCAGCAAAAGCCACACATGTTCTTAGCAGTTCTTAGTAGTGGTAGAGTTAAGTTTGTCTCTGGGGCTCTTTATTGCCACCGCTCCAGAGTTGCCGGATGAGAACTATCAGTTGGAAATATGTCCCTGAGGAGAAAATGATATACCAGTTGACTATGTGTTATCACTCAGATACACAGGCAACAAGCTTTTAGGGTGTGATAAAGGACCAGAGGTTAGCTTAGCTGAGCACTCTTCCAGCAGCCACCAGAAGGTTCTGAAACAGATTCCCCCTTGGTGAGATTTCCCAGATGTTTAAATTGCCAGATCAGTATGGGAGATCATCAGCTCTGTGACTGGTTAATGTAGTTTTTCCCAAGAGTACTCATTCTCTGTCTGAGGACATGCTGGAAATCGATAGGATAGGAAATATTTGGGTGACTGCTTTAGGCTGGCTTTGTGTTTACATATTAAATTGGTTTTCCTTGCTGTGTTTATAGTACAAGTTGTGCAAAGTGAGGAAGATTACGGTGGGAATAAAGGGAATCCCTCACTTGGTGACTCATGATGCTCGTACCATCCGCTACCCAGATCCTCTCATTAAGGTGAATGATACTGTGCAGATTGATTTAGGGACTGGCAAGATAATCAACTTTATCAAATTTGACACGGGTAAGTTTTTTTTTTTTTCTCTTATGTTGTCTGCTACCTCCCTCCTTGTCTTTTCTTTTTCGGTCTTTCTATTTTATTCTATTTTGTCTGTACACCTATTACGATTAGAAAGAACTAAAACACATTTGGTTCTCCCTAAGAGAGAGCATATTGTGTCATGGTCTCTTGGGTTTGCAGTGGCTTCTTGATGTTGCGTAGTGGTGTGATGTCCCTTTGGGCTATCTGCAATAGCCCAGCCTCATTCAGAATGTAAACTATAGCTATGTGAACTCTGTGTCCATTCTGTTTGTCACCAGAGGGGTACTTTTTTTAAATGAGATAAACTTTAGGTGTGTTCCTTGAGGTGAAGGGCTGAAGTTGTCCAGATAACCTTGAACTAGTTATGAGGAAAAGATGTGTCTATAGCTTTGTTTCTCCTCCCTACACCACAGGCTCTGACTCCTGACAGGTTTACACCCAAATGCTTGGTAATACCTGATCAGCTAAGGAAGTAAAATATTTTGCCCTACTTGTTTTAACAGAAATTTCTAGAAATGCCGAAACACTGGAAAAACAGGACAGGGACAACAAACAGTGGCAGCTCCTTTTGTGCCAACCTTCAGTGACTGCATTTTGTTATGTTGCGTATCTGCCCTCCCTGTTTACCTGCTTATGGCACCCCCACAGTCCCCACTTGGACCGTGATTTAAGACCTAGCCAAAGTCTTTGAGTTGCCTTGGTGTTTGAGCCCAGGCTGGATGTCTTGAATTCAGTACTGCACAGGCTGGGGTTGTCTGATTGTTGTTTGACCACTATGACCTTCTACCTGTGCTGCCTGCACTTCTGTTATTTACTGTTGACCTGGAAATTTTAGCCAAGAATGTTTCTTGGCTATGAAAGTTGAGAGGCCTTCTCATTAGGGGAAAACATTGAGAGAAGGGATATTTAATGGGATGTGTCATGCTTGTCATACCTAAACCTACTGTTTGATGTCATTGTGACCACAAAAGAGATAACTAGACATCTTGCATCTCCTAGTAATAGCAGGAAGTAATAGTAGGGATACTTCCATTCAGGAAGTATTCTTGTGAAAGAATCAAGACAAACTTGGATAAAGGGACAAAGGAAAGCATGTATATATTGGAACACACTTAAGACACCTAGAAATTATTTGCAGAGTTACTTAGATTTTCGAGTGGCTTGCCAGATATTTCAGATTCAAATGATTTGGTACTGCCATTTGTTTCTAAGTGATCCAGCGAAGGACTGCAGGAGTTTAAAAATGTTATGAAGCTGGAGAGTGGGTAGCTAGGATCATATTGTGCTTGTCTCTCAACTTTTGCATACCTTTGAGAATAATTTTTTAAATGAATGTGGACTTCTTATCTCCAATTAAATGATAATGTTGTTTCTCATTTATTAAATCAAATTCCAAGTTAAAATTCAACAGATTTTTTTCTCCCCCACCTAACTTGTTTTTTGTTTTGTTTTGTTTTTTTGGGTTTTGTTTTGTTTTGAGTCAGTCTTGCCACATTGCCCAGGCTGATGTGCAGTGGTGCAATCTCAGCTGACTGCAAGCTCCGCCTCCTGCGTTCAAGTGATTCTCCTGCCTCCACCTCCCAAGTAAAGACAGGGTTTCACCATGTTGACCAGGCTGGTTTCAAACTTCTGACCTCAGGTGATCCACTGCCTTGGCCTCCCACAGTGCTGGGATTACAGGAGTGAGCCATTGCCCTTGGCCCTGACTTTGTTTATTTGAAATATATATCCCTTTGTCTTACACAAACATGCTTAGTATTAATTTGTTTGCTTATTTGCTTATTACTTGTTTATTGCTTAGTTTACTCCTGAGAGTTTACATAAAATCTCAGAATGACAAAGCCAATATTCCTAGTAACAAGAAACCCACTGAATGGGCAAAGGTTTCTTTGTAGTTCTTGGTTGGTTTGGTTTTAAATGCTTAACGAATTTTTAATTGTGGTTTTTCTAAAAAAAAGATATTTCCGAAATTTAGCACCTTAACCGTTTTTAAGTGTACAGTTCATTAGTGTTGTTAACTATATTCACATTTTTGTGTGACAGATCTCCAGAACTCCCTCATTTGTGCTTTAACCAACTCTACCACTTTCTGCTTTCTGTAACCTCTGACAACCACCATATCACTCTTTGCTTCTGTGAATTTGACTTTTTTGGATGGTTTCTTAATAAGTGGAAATGACTTAATAAGTTTGTCCTTTTTGACCAGTTAACTTTGCTTGGCCTAGTGTCCTCAGGTTTCATGCATGTTGTGGCATGTGAAAGTATTTCTTTCGTCTTTTTTTGAGACAGTTTCACTCTTGTCACCCATGCTGGTATGCAGTGACGTTATCTCCACTCACTGCAGCCTCCATCTCCTGGTTTCCAGTGATTCCCCTGCCTCAGCCTCCTGAGTAGCTGAGATTTCTGGCACCCATCACTACACCCAGTTAATTTTTGTGTTTTTAGTAGAGATGGGGTTTTGCCATGTTGGCCAGGCTGGACTCAAAACTCTTGACCTTAGGTGATCCACTGCTTTGACCTCCCAAAGTGCTGAGATTATAGGCGTGAGCCACCGCACTTGGCCAGTATTTCCTTCCTCTTTAAAGGCGGAATAATACTCAGTTGTGTATATATACCACATTTTGTTTATCCATTCCTCTGTGGATGGACATTTAGGTTGTCTCTACCTCTTGGCTATTGTGAGTAGTGCTGCTAGGAACACAGCTGTGCAGACAGCTTTCCCAGATCCTGCTGGGTGTTTCTGTGTACATACTCAAAAGTGACCATCCTGGCTAACACAGTGAAACCCCGTCTCTACTAAAAAATACAAAAAACTAGCCGGGCGAGGTGGCGGGCGCCTGCAGTCACAGCTACTCGGGAGGCTGAGGCAGGAGAATGGCGTACACCCGGGAGGCGGAGCTTGCAGTGAGCTGAGATCCGGCCACTGCACTCCAGCCTGGGCGACAGAGCCAGACTCCGTCTCATAAAAAAAAAAAAAAAAAAAAAAAAAAAAGTGGCATTGCTGGACCATATGTAATAGTTTTGAAATTTTTGAGAAATCTTTGTGCTGTTTTTTTATAGCAGCCTTGCCGTTTTACTTTCTCACCAACAGTGCAGAAGAATTTCAGTTTCTTCACATTCCTTCCCACACTTTGATGTTGTTTGCTTTTTACATTTTTTCTTTTTTTTCTTGTGGCTATCCTGGTAGCTATGAGGTCATATCTCATTATTATTATTTTTTTAATTTGGAGTTCTGTGATGAGTAGAGACATTGAACATCTTTTTGAGTGCTTGTATGTTTTTGGAGAAAATCTTACGTCCTTTGTCCAGTATTTAGCCAGGTTGTTTCTGGTATTGTTGAGTTCTAGAACATCTTTAGATAGTATCAGATGTAAGATTTGTGGATGTTTTTTCCTATTCCATAGGTTGCCTTTTCACCCTTACTGATTGTTTCTTTTGGTTGGCAGGCTTTTTAAAATTTGTCCGTTTTTGCTTTTGCTGTCATGTCTAGGAGATCATATCTCTTGTGTCACTTGTGGTTTCTGTGTGTGTCTTCGGAGCTTTACAGTTTGAGGCCTTATGTTTAATCTGTTTAGAGCTTGTTTTTGTATATGGTGTAATGTAAGGTATTCTCCTTGTCGTTCATTTATGTGGGGACCTAGTTTTACCAACACCACTTGTTGAAGTGACTGTCTTTTCTCCACTGAGAGGTCCGGGCACTCTTGTTGAAGATCATTTGGCATATACACTTGGGTTTATTTCTGGGCTCTGTTTTCTTCCTTTGGTCTGTTTGCCCGTGTTTTATGCCAGTATCACACTATTGGATTGCTGTCATTTTGTATTTCATTTTCAGATTAGGAAGTGTGTTATCCAAGTTTGTGTTTATTTTTCATAATTGTTTTGGCTGTCTTTGGTGCTGGAAGAGGAGGTGTGTCCCTTGAGATCCCATATGAATTTTAGTGTGATTTTTTTATTTCTGCAAAAAGAAAAAATGCTATTGGTATTTTGATGGTGATTATATTACATCTATAGGTTGCTTTGGGTTATATGGACTTCTGAAAGATACTAAGTTTCTGCATCAGTGGAGATGACTGAGTGGTTTTTGTGTTTTGTTCTGTTAATGTAACATTTTTTTATGTTTCATCATTCCTTGCATTCCAGGAGTAAATCCTACTTGATTGTAATGTATTGCTGTTGAATTTGATTTGCCAGCATTTTGGTCACAGTTTCTGCATTGTATTTATGAAGGACAGTGGCATGTAGTTTTCATTCCTGGTGGTGTCCTTGTCTAGGTTTTATATCAGGTTGATGCTGGCCTCACAGAATGCAGTTGAAAGTGTTAGCTCCTTCCCAGCCTTTTCAGGAGGATTGGTGGTAATTATTATTCTAATGTTCTCAGGTCCTGGGTTTTTATTTATTGCGAGGTTTTTGGTTACTGATTCAAACTGAAAGTCTAGCTATAGATCTGTTCAGATTTTTTTAAAGTTTTAAATTTTTGTTTTTTTTTACTTTGAGACAGTCTGACTCTGTTGCTCACTCTCTAGATCTTGGCTCACTGCAACCTCTGCCTTCCAGGTTCGAGCGATTCTTCTGCCTCAGCATCCCGAGTTGCTGGGATTAGAGGGCAGTGCCACCACAGCTGGCTAATTTTTGTGTTTTCAGTAGAGACAGGGTTTCATTTCACCCTGTTGGCCAGGCGGGTGTTGAACTCCTGACCTCAGTTGATCTGCCCGCCTCGCCTCCTAAAGTGCTCAGATTACAGGTGTGAGCCACTGTACTCGGCCTCAATTTTTTTTTATTTCTTCATGAGTCAGTCTTGGTCCGTTCTATGTTTTTAGGAATTTATCAGTTTCTTCTAGGTTCTCCAATTTGTTGGTGTATTCATGGTATTCTTATGATACTTTTATTTCTATGACATTGGTTATAATACCTTCTTTTTCATTTCTGATTTTAATTTTTTTGAATCTTTTTCTTAATTTGGCTAAACTTTAGTCAAGGTTTTTGTTTTGTTTTTTTTGGGCACAGGGCCTCACTCTGTCATCCAGCCTGGAATGCAGTGGTGTGATCACTGCTTACTGCAGCTCAGCCTCCTTGGGCTTGGATAATCTTCCTGCCTTACTGTCCCGAGTAGCTGGGGTCACAGGCACACACCACCACACCTGGCTAATCTTTGTAATTTTTTATGGAGATAGGGTTTCGCCATGTTGCTTAGGCTGATCTTGAGCTCCTGGGATAAAGCGATCCTGTTTGCTTTTGCCTACCAAAGCAGAGTCAGCCACACTCAACTTCGGTTTTGTCAGTTTTGTTAATCTGTTTTAAGAAATCAACGCTTAGTTTTTTTTCTTTTTTCTTACTGTTTTTTCTTATGTCTGCTCTGGTCTTTATTTAATTTCCTTCCTTCTGCCAACCTTGGGTTTATTCTGTTCTTTTTCTAGTTCCTTGTAATGTAGTTAGGCCATTCATTTGAGGTCATTCTTCTTTTGTAACATAAACGTTTTTGAGCTGTCTTGTCTTATGTGAAAATTTTTGACTTACAGTTTATTTTGTCTGACCCAAGTTTGGTCAGCCCTGCTGTCTTTTGGTTACCATTTGCTTGGAACATCAACTTCAGCCCTTCACTTTCAGCCTGTATGTGTCCTTAAATCTGAAACTGGTCTTTTGTTAACAGCATATAGTTATAACTTGTTTGGTTGGTTATATGGTTTTATTCCTTTAGCTAGTTGGGTTGAGGAGTTAATCTATTTTACAGTCAAAATAGTTAACTGTTAAGGAAGGTGTTAGTATAGCTCTGTTAATTATTTTCAGTATGTTTTGTAGCTATTTTATGCCTATTTTTTCTCCTTTAATTACCTGCCTTTCTGTGTTTTGCTGCTCTTTACTTTTTGTAGTGACAAGAAATAGAAGAATGCTTTGAATCCTTTCTGTTTTTGTTTTGTATGTCTTCCATGGTTTTTTTCTTTGTAGTTACCAAGGGGATTACATAAATTATCTTAAAGTGAAAACAGTCTGTTTTCAACTGTTACCTGCAGTTGCATTGCCATATTCCCTCAGACCAATTTTGTTATTGATGGCACACATGAATTTTTTTTATTGTCTATCCTTTTACATTGGTTTATGATTATTTACATGCTTTTGTGTTTTAAGTTCTATACCAGATTTAAAAGTGATTTATACACCTTTGTGATCTACGGTTCTCTTATTTGTCTGTATATTTACCTTTATCAGAAAGCTTTATGTTTTCTTTTTTTTAGAGAAGGGGTCTCGCTGTGTCGCTAGGCTGAAGTACAGTGGCGCCATCTCAACTCACTGCAACCTCTCTGCCTCCCGGGTTCTAGCAGTTTTCCTGCCTCAGCCTCCCAAGTGACTGGGACTACAAGCACATGCTGCCACACCTGGGCAATTTTTTTGTATTTTAGTGGAGATGGGGTTTCGTTGTTGCCCAGGCTGGTCTCAAACTCCTGAGCTCAGGCAGTCCCCTCTCAAAATGCTAGGATTATAGGCGTAAGCCACCATGCCCAGCCAGACTTTGTATTTTCATGTGGTTTTGTGTCTGACATCCTTTTGTTTCATCTTGAAGGACTTCTTTCCTCATTTCTCGCAGGGCAAGCCTAGTGGCTTTGCTTACCCCGGAAGGTCTTTTTCTTTAACTTTGAAAGATACGGTATTCTTGTGAGGACTAAACCCTGATTATTATATTGTCCCAATTGCTGTCTAAAGGATCTGGGAGTTATGCCCTACAAATGAGCATGACTAATCATCAGATGGGTTTTATTTAACCCTATATTTCATGACTGACTTTCCAGTTGACTCTGGGATAACATTACGAGACAATGAAGAAAATAAAAATACTTTACCCCAAAACATTTTTCTTTGCTGTATTTTGAAATGACCCTGCGAAGCTCTTTGTGGGAATGGGGGACATCTGCATCAGTAAAGAATCTCTGTTAAAATTGTTACATCTTTTTCTTCCAGACCCTCCCAATTCTAAAGAGATAAACTAAAATCTGAGTAAGAAACATTGATCATCTGTTGTCTCTAAGGGCAACCACTTTAAGACTTCAGAAGAACTTTGGTCTCCATCATCTTTTATCTTAACCTGAGCATTCCCTTTCCCTTCTTACCAATCCCAGGCAAACTCAAACTTCAACCAGAAAAATACTTAAATTCACCAATAGACTACACCCAATAACCCCCACAACCGTGCTCTTTCTGGACCAAACCAGTGTATTTCTTAAATGTATTTGATTGATGCCTCATGCCTCTCTAAAATGTATAAAACCAAGGTGTGTGCCCTGACCACCTTGGTTACATGTTCTTAGAGCCTCCTCCTAAGGGTTGTGTCATGGGCCATGGTGACTCATATTTGGCTGTTTGATAGTTAGACTCTTTTCGTTGTCTCTTGGTTGACAGTTTGTTCCTTTAAGCACGTTGAATATATCATCCCACTGTCTTCTGGATTGCAGAGTTACAGCTTATCTAGCAGGAGTTCCCCCATAAATCATGAGTCACTTTTTACCTGCTGCTTCCAAGATGCTTTCTTTACCTGCTGCTTCCAAGATGCTTCCAAGATGCTTTCTTGACTCTTGATTATATTGTCTCTTGATGTATATCTCTTTGGGCTTGTCCTAGTTGGAGTTCAGCTTCTTGAATTTGTATGTCTGTCTTCTTTCTCACAATTGGGGGGCTTGGGCCATTATTCTTTTCTAGTAGGCTTTTTGCCCCTCCCTGTCTTTCCCCCAAATCCTGTTCTCATTTTCTCTGTTTCTGTCTGTTCTTCTTCTAGGACTCTTGTAATTTGTATATTGTTCCTCTTGATAGTGTCACCTCCTCCCTGTCTTAGGCTTACCTTTATTATTACTTTTTCCTTTTTGCGCCTCTGACTTGTTAATTTCAGTGGCCTGTCTTCAAGTTTGCAGATTATTTCTGGATCTGTGAATTTTTAAATTCAGTTCAATTGTATTCAGTTCCAGAGTTTGATCCTTTTTTTGTGGGTTTCCTTTACGTTGTTGATAATTCTTATGTTGTTTATGGGTTGTTTTCTGATTTTGTTTGTATCTATGTTTCCTTAGTTTGATGTGCATCTTTAAGATGGTTAGTTTGAATTCTTTGGTAATCATTTCTGTAGGCTCATTTTTCTAAAGAAATACAGCCACCTCTTCCAGTCTTCACCAAGTTATCTTCATACAGGGAGTATGACCTTCCCCAGTCAGCCAGGCTAGAGGTTTTAGGGATTTCAACTCAGGGCTTGCATGTGTACTTTCTTGGCTGTGCTTTTCTGAAGCCCCTAACATCTTGGTTTGCCTGATGCCTGTCTGTGATACTGTGGCTTCTCTGCTATTGTAAAAAACTGTCCTGTATACCCTGCTCCCACCCCAATCCCTGCATATCTTTTTTTTTTTTTTTGAGATGGAGTTTCATTCTTATTGCCTGGGCAGTACTGCAATGGTGTCATCTCAGCTCACTGCAGCCTTCGCCTTTCAGGTTGAAGCGATTCTCCTGCCTCAGCCTCCTGAGTAGCTGGGATTATAGGCATGTGCCACCATGCCTGGCTAATTTT